>NC_045754.1:8028640-8049712 GCF_008692095.1 Etheostoma spectabile
TTCTTCTTCTTCTTCTTCTTCTTCTTCTTCTTCTTCTTCTTCTTCTTCTCCACCCACCCTTCTCTTTCCTCCTCATCCACTCTTTCTACTGCCTATTTTTGGAGAGAAACCTGCGTGTTCCTGGGATAACCCTTAACTGAAAACAAACTCAGCTCCCATCAGAAACCAAAGGCATTTCTCGGGCTTTGTTTGAGAAGAAAAAAAAAAACAACACTACTGGCTTCTCATTGTGGAAGAATGCTTATCTAAACTGTGGTCGTATCAGGCTCAAAGCGTTGCAATGGAGGGAGGTATGTGTGCAGCCGCCCAGGCAATCTTCCAAACCCTGGCACACCGACTGTAGAAAACCGCTCCTCTTTGTCAGGAGTGTATGTGTTACAAATGTAAACTATGCGCTCACTGTAATGGCTCAAAAATACTTTGCAGCTGACAGATGCCTTTTGAAGCCTCCTGTCAGCGGGTCTGAGACACTTTTAATAATCGATCAATCATTTTTTAATGAAAAAAAGAAAAGAAAAGAACAGAGCAAAATATCTCTAAAGTCATAGCTTAAAAGTACCACAATTCCAGGCAGTGGCGCCGGCAGCTGTTATCCTGTACGCATGTGTACAGCCTACATTTATTTTCAAATGTATTTGATACAGTTCTGGATTAAGGAAGTTCTAGAATAGCAGAGCCAGTCTGTCATCTCCCATCTCTCTGCCAGTCACGTGAAAGTTTGGCACATAGTCAGTGTGCGTGCTGCTGGGTTGTGGGTCTGCCCCGCTTGTGACATAATCTCTGTTGTTGTTGTTGTTGTTACCGGGGCTGTTATTTTACCGGTTAAAGCTACAGTGCGTAGTTTCTGTCTCCCCCATGAGAAATTCTAAGTACTGACAACAACACTGACACAAGCCTTTGGTGATTGCGCACCACCCCCACCCCTGTAACGGACGTTGATTAATAGTTGGAACACACCGGGCACTTAGGTGTCGCATAGCCGGATGCGTAGCCTAGTTCTCTCTCTCTCTCTCTCTCTCTCTCTCTCTCTCTTTCTTTCTCTCACTTTTTCTCTCTTTCTTGCCAAAGAGGATAGTGTAAACCTGGCCTGTTGGCTGGAATGTGAAATGCTGTAGGCTAATCAGAGTTTATAGTGGTGTTATACATCTACAAACATAAACCAATCTCGACCTCGCTTAGTAGACTGTGTATGTGCACCTGTGGGTACTGCTGTTTACATACTATTAAAACAGAATCCTGCCGCCGCTTCTGATGCCAGATGTTATATTCTGTATACAGCATAGTGTCTTGTAAATCCTTGCATTTGAGCTTGGGCTCTTCTGAATTTAATCCAATATTCACTCTCTTTTTAGCTCCATTTTGGTCTCCACCAGATTCTGAGGTAAACATGTGGCTAAATGCTCCACTGTGTTCATCAGCTAGTCGCTAATTTTGTCTGTCTGTTGTTTGGTGCTTTGCAGGTAGCGTACAGTGGGTTTATCAGAGATCTTTCACTAAAAACCACTATCTGCTGTTGCTGGAAGCAAGGTTGATGAGAGCCGTGAGAGTGAATCAAAATGATAAAGTTCTAAAACCAAAACAATTAGCTGAAAGAGGCTAAAATGTTCTGTAGAGCTAAGGGAAACTCCAGGTGATAATTTTCTGTGGTGACTCCTTTTACATTACACATTGTCATTTGATCTATTGTTAATGTAACATTATTGATTAGCACAGCTCAACACATTTCATTATAGCAGGCTAATATTCATTAGCTTGATATCAGTAAAATTGCAATATTAGTGCTTTACAGATTTTGGGAGCGTGTTAAACCTCCACTGGGTAGGGCTCTTCAAAAGTGTATGAGACAGACAGTAAAAATTAAATCTCACAACCCAAGGAAGTATCACTGAGTCATTGATTTTGACAAAAAAACCTGATCAACCCCCCCCCGTAGATACATTATGGTCTCTCTCCCTTTGTGCTGTGGTCTCTTTGTCTGAGTTGACCAGTGACTCATCGACTCTTTTGCACGCTCACACACACATGCACTCACCCAGTTCCTCCCATGCATTGTCATCACTGATCTTGAACTTGCTCTGGCATGACGAATGTAGTATTCTTGTGGTTTTGGAGCTGCCCGCAAGAAGAAAAATATCAGTTGCAGCCTTTGTTTATAACTGTCACTCAGCTGAAGATTTCAAGGTGTTTCTCAGAGAGAACAAAGCAACGAGACATCAGATGTGTTTTTGGTTTCACGCAAGATGTGTGTCAATTAGTCTGTTTTAGTGAGGTTAATTCACTGATTAACCTCACTAAATATAAAGATGTACGATCCTCCGGCGGGTGTGCATTGGGACGAGGCAGACATATGACTTTGCAGGAAATGCTGACTCATTTGGGGAGCTGCTGGAAGTGTACCTAGAGTATTTTGGGGGAAACTAATAATTGCCCTGACTGTGTCTAGTTGGAGAACAACCTGTGCAGATAGAAATATATAGACAGATTATAGACCATGACCAGTGGCTTCCCCACTATAATTTACCTCCTGTGTTATGACTGAAATTGTTATTTTTTTTCTCCATGCTAAGTGGGAATAATTACATGGTCTGGAACCACCATAGCCACAGTCAAATCCCCCCTCCTTAAAAAGACACATATGATGCACGCTCACACACACACACACATACACACACACACACACACACACACACATGCATACTCATGTTCACACACTCACACAGTGGCAAATTGCACAGTCCTTGCCCACCTCGTCCTGTGGTCCACTAAACTAATCAGGAAGCAGTCTGGTCTGTTTCCCCACCACACACACTAGGAGTATTCATATTAAGGTCTAGTATCCTCATGCTACAGTCATGTAGTTGTTTAGGACACAACACTTTCCGGGAACATTATAGACTTGTTTAAACATGTTTTTATGCAAATTGAAGAAAAAAACAATACCACAAGCCAAAGGTTTATTCCCATGACAGACTTTTTTTCCTTGTCTCCCAGGCTTTTTACAAGTAACAGGCTAACGCAACTGTTTTTTGCGCGAAAGAGACAACTTTGTTTTCGTTGTCATCTGATGGAAGACAGCATATTGTTTGGTTTCCAGTAAAAGGGCCAAAAGGAAGAAAAGTTGTTTTCTATGTCATTGAGATGGCACATTGAACAAATCCGCCCTTCTTCATCAGAACTGACATTGCACCCAGTTTCAACATTATTAATCTAAAGTGGATGCAGTTTTGAGCGATTCAACCTAAATATAAGGAATACTTTTTTTCTGTCTGATAGTTCAGGGCAATATAGTTGAAACTAATATTACAACATTTTTGTTTAGTTTCTTCAGGGTACGAAACAGTTATGCAAAATCACATGTTAAGTAGCCAAACTCTGTTATGTATTATTAGACAAAACATTTCCCTCTGTAAATCCATCCTTTAATAACAAATTGTAGTTGTTTTTAATTACAGCTTGCTTGAAATGGTATTTTGGCCCAACTGAACCATACTATTATGCTCCATATAAGCTGCTGGTCATACCAGACCAAGTAAGGTTGTATCTGCAAAACCCACAGTGTATTAAATTGAGAAAGAGTGGATTTGAATGCTCATGGGTTCAACTTTTTATTTGTAAGAGAACAATTGTTATTTCCGCTTTTAAAAGACACATAATCTTCTTTAAAAGCCCTGCATGTAAGATCCAAACCAGAGTCACTAAGACTGAAGGACTGGAGACTGCACCACGTCTTACAAACAAAAACGTCACCAGAAGAAACTGGAATATTTGATAATCCTCTCAAAACTCTTTAATTTCAATGAACCATAATATTGAACCCTAAAATCAGCATAAACATGGAAAGTAGGCCATTGCCCATAGGATGTATTCCCACAAAATCAACATCAGGATGTTACACTCATTCTGCTCCTGAGAATATACCGAGTCAAGCAGTCATCTGGCAGATTTTTGCAACGCGTCTCTGTTTTTATTTATCATCTAGACGGGCTTGTGGTGGGGCTGACCCAGATATTTATTAGCCGTAGACTGAAAGCCACAGTTCTGGACAGCAAAGCCTTCCTGTGGGATGAAAACTGAGTATCTCCCAGCAGGGGTTACACTGTGACCCGGTCTGGGCCTCAAGGGTATTCTTTGGCACAGCCCAACTCAGGGTACTTTAGGAATGTGGCTCAGACATGGTGGGAGCTTAATTGACAACACCCGGGGATGTTCGGCCTGTGTGTCGTAGCTCTCGAACACCGTTTTCATCCTCCTATATCAGCGGTGCCAAGTTTTGGATGCAACACAGACTCACAGGGGCGTTGATCACGTCAAAGCAGCCATGCTTTGGGGTCAGCTCCTTCCCCCGTTTATAATGGCACCAGGAAGGTAGCTGAGGAACAGGGAACGGTGGGAACAATGAACACGTCGACTTCCTCTCTGTCTGCCAAGGACCACAGAAACAGTGATAACAGTGACGGGGGAAAAGTTGACTCTGTCCTTCCAAAGATTACTCTGTAAACATGTAATGATTTATATGCAGTTCTCCAAAAGCAGTTTAACATTTAGATTCTTCTTCTTTATGGGTCTAGTTAAGGCCTTAATCAGACAGTTTTTCAGTTGTTTCACCTCCTTAAATTTTAAAATTCTACAAGGTATACCATGTCCTCAGTGCACATGTGAATATGATGAAGAAATCCTGCCCATTGCAACCTTTATTTAATCAAGTAAGTCTCATTTTCAAGGGAGGTCTAAGTACAGATAAAATAATACAAGATACTGAAAAGCAATAGTATGCATAAAAAAACAAGACCAAAATCATTAATAAATAATGAGAATAGATGTAAAATTGTTTTTATTTAGAACGTCCATTTAAAAAAAAAAAAAAAACTGAGGTTTTACTGTTTCGTGTTAAGCAGGTCATGAGAGACCGCAAGCAATGATTGGTCGGGGTTCAGTGTGTCTTAGACGTTGATGAGCCAAGTTAAGGAATCAAAGGCACCATGATCACCTAACCTGGCACTTTATGTATTAAAATTTAAAGCTTTCTTGAGTTTTGGCAACAACAAAAAATAAAACTCATCAAATCAGGGCATCCCATTCATGCCCCTTCAGCCACATTCCCCCTTAAACCCATTCATTGCTGTTGCCCACCCCTTGCCCTCTGGCTTTTCCCTCCAGTCCCAGTCACATGACCTTCTCTGCTCACCTGTTCCCACTTTCTCTCATTAGCCCTGCACGTATATAACCAGCCCTTTCAAGCTGCTCTGTTTCTTGCCTTTGCTTCCCAGCGTCTGTATTCTGATATCTGAACCCTGGAATATAAAAACTTCTTACTTGTTTTGAACCTCTGCCCATATCTTTTGGAGTTTGTATTTCCTGCGTGCCGCTTTGGCGTTGTTTACTTGTGTGTGGGCATCCTCGTGATCCCATAAGCTTTTGTACCTTCATTTGGTCAATAAGCCACCTGAACTGTATCAATCTGATACAGTCTGTCTGCATGTGGGTCTTATCCATGTTTTCCCTCTCGTATTACCAGCTATAAATGACTCTAGCAATGTGGCGTGTCAGTTGCTGCTTTGCACTGAATATTTAGTTTTTTAATAAATACATATCACTTCTGATCGATGTGAGCATGTAGCCCCGTGGTCTCTGTGAGAACCATGATTAACCTTGTCTCCAAAACATCACATTTTCATTAGCTAAGAAAAGCTTTTAAGCTTTGTGATGAGTGTCCCCATGTATCATTAGAAGAGCAACAGCATGTTCCCTATCTGTAATTATGTGCTGATATTGTGTCAATGACCAAAAAGGTCCTCTAAAGGTTTTAAAGGTCCTTTAAAATAGAAATTTTAATTTACTTGCATTTACTTTGCACACCCACGCAGGTGCTTTTTATTACTATGACTAAGAAAAACAATGTTTATTTGGCTGCATGATGATAAAATCACAAACTCTAATATAATAATTTTACAGCAATACAAAATCCTAATATTAATCAGTGTAAATTCACAGTATTCCCACTTGAGGGTCAGCTGTGCAGTCTAAACAGTCCCTCCACAAAGCTCCTGTCTCCACCATGTCAACATTGTTGCCCAAAGGCAACAAATCCCTCACACTTCATCTGCAAACTAACCTCACTGCTAGCGACCCATTTACTGGTGTTTACTTAGGCAGATATATAGTGTTTCACTGTTGATTTTTGATGTGCCAAGTATGAAAGAGGCTGCAGCGAGGTGTTTGTGTGTGTCGTTGCTGTTGGGACATTTTCCCCGCCGGGAGGAGTTGTAAGTTGTTATTCTCCATAACATTCTATCGTTCATCAGTAGTCATTACTGCAGTGTGTATTTTAAGCCAAACCATTGTGGGCAAACTTTGAACTGGTGTGACGAATGTATCTACTGGTGAAACTTAATGCTGCATTTGCTCTGCAGCTCTATACGGCTGCGTTGCCAGTTCTCACACCGGGAAGAGAGGTTTGTTTAGATGAAGAAGCATCTGTTTTTTGGAGGGAAATGTTTGGCAGGTGATTGACTATTTCATGGAGGATTAGAGGAAGTTATAGATTGTTCTCATTTTGTGCAGAAGTGTGTACTCATTAAATGCAGGCAGTGTTGGTGGAAGAGAAAAAAAAAGTACATTTTCCCTATTTTTTCTTAAGACACAAAGCGTTGGACTTTTATTCACCAAGCCTGTAGCAATTGCATTGAGAAATATCAGTGCTAACCTTCAAATCCTCATTGGAGGTTGTCTATGTAAAGAGAGAAAACAGAGAGGCAATGAATGCCTATGCTATTTCCCCCAGATTCTCTCCATCAGCTGTCGTTGCTCCTCCCCCTGTCTTTTCTACCGTTTGTAGAGCCAGGAAATCTGAGCGAAAAAGCACCAAACAAGTCGGCAAAAGAAAAAAAATGGAAGTAGTTTAGTGAAGGAGATAGAGGAGGAGGCGAAGGAAAGACAGCTAAGTGAGCAGATCTCATAACTCTTCTCTGATTACTGCTCAGTCTTCTTATTTTCTGTCAGAGAGAAAGCGCCGGCCCTGTTGTTTTGAATGCCATTTTCTCCAAAATGGGGCCACAAATTTTAGTTCTACTACAGCAGTGTGTTTGACAGGACATGGGAAAGAAGCCACTTGGCTTTGCTTGCTTCCTGTAAGATTTTTGGCTCACAAGTGATGTTTTTACTGTGGTACACCTGGGTCTTTGGGCTTTTCATGTGGCAATGACCCCAGTTGTGGACCAGCTGAAACTGACACATTGTACTTCCCCTCCCCTCTATTTGATTCTGTGGTTTGTTTCATTACGTAAGCGGCAAAGTGTCAGTTGTGGTTGAAGCTGCAATGGTCCAAAAATTTAGGGATAAACTTCTCTAGACAGTGTTCTTGGAGAGGCTCTTTTTTGCTTTTTAATACCAAATTGTGGGGTATTTAACACCTGTTTTAATATGAAGGATTACTCAAAAGTTTGACTTCATCTTTCATAGAAATTAGTTTTGGTTGTCAAAACAAATACTATACATAAAATACATAAAATAGAAATACAAACTCACAGGGCCAGTTGGTGAACAAACTATTTGTTTTCTCTCTGGGAGTTAGAAAAGAAGTTTGATACGATATGCATGTCCATATGGTAAAAATAAAGGTACAGCCAGCAGGCGGTAAGTTAGCATAAACATTGTTAGCAGAGAGAAACTAGCCTAGTTAAACTTGCTAGGTAACAAAAAACGGCCTACCAGAGCTTCTAAATTTCCCAAATTTATAAACAACCTTCTTCTCTCATACCATACACCACATAAACTACAAGTTTTGATTTTATGAAGACCGTTTTAAACTTTGGACAGAGCCAGGCTAGCTGTATCCCCCTGATTCCCGTCTTATGCTAACCTAAGCTAGCAAAAGAAAGGAAGCAGCTGGCACTAGCTTCATATTTAACCCTTGTGTTGTCTTCCATTCACCCATAACAAATAAGTTTTTCTTCAACACTATTATTGCTTTTTCCCGACTTTTTTGACACTTTTTTAATGCTTTGGGTGCTTTTTAATGTTTTTTCCAAAATTATTTAATATTTCCAACGTTGGCATTTTCAGTGCTTATGTCAAAGGTCCATTTTTTGTGATTAAAAAAACTGAAAACGGGTCAGATTTGACCCGAGGACAACATGATGGTTAATGTACAGACATGAGAGTAGTATCAAACTTCCTTAAAATGTATGATTCCTCTATCCAAATCAATCATGTAACTTTGCCTGACAAGGCTTTTTCTACCTCAAACGTGTGTTTAATGTAGTGGCTACCCAGTACTAGGGCTGCACAATATGAGGAAAATGTCAAATTTATTTTTCAAAATTATTTTTGACGGATTGCGATCATGATTCATGATATTATTGGGAATGATCAATTTTCTCATTTTCATTGGAGAACAAATAAATATGTAGTATAGTTATATAGACAAAAAGTTACACCAAACCAAGATGTTTTCCTTTAGTCGGTAGGATAGGATTTGTTTGCCCAGGACGTCTCTGTAGCACCACAATACTTCATTCAGAATGGTTTGACACATATTTTGCCTTTAACAAATATTGCGCCCCCCCTGCGATTAGGATATTGCACTAGTCCGTGCTGCGATTTTGATAAAATTGCAATTTTGTTGCCCTACCCAATACTGTGATATTTTGCAAGTATGATGATCTTGCACGATGGCATCTTCATTCTGTATCCCAAAAATCTCTAAATACAGTGAAAGACCAATCACCACCATGAATAGTGCTTAAAAAAAACCTTTTTAGCTTTTAATTTGAGAATTTATAAAGTTTTGTCTCTGTCTCCAAAGACATTTCTAGCACTTTGAGCCAAAACAGCATCTTTTTCTGGAGTTGAAGTGAACCATTTTTCTTCAAGAGTTTATAACCGCAAAAGTTCCAGCACTTCCCTTGTTCTGTTGCTTCAACCACATGAGATCATTACATTTGCTCCTCATCACAACCAAATCAACCGTTTAGGCCAGCGCTCGCTTTTCCATTCCTGTCTGAAGTGCAGTTCTTCTTGCTGTTTGCTGTGTGTAGTCAACGTTACCCTGCTCAGTCATTTAACACGACTGTCACTCCACACTCTAACCCCCCTCACACACCTCTGCCAAAAAATATAAACTGTACAGAAAGGCATTTCATGCATAGGATTCCTCGCAGAAGAAATACCATCTTTGACATCCTGATTTAACAACCTGTGAACGAAAAATGATGTCATCTTGAATTTCAGTGATTTGCCAAAAGCCAGATCCGTTTAGTATGACGCCAAATTGCTTTTGGAGTCTGAACGGCCATCTCTCTATCCTGGAAAAGTTGTGCTGTTATGAATGCACAGTCACAAATGCTCATTTGAGTAGATCAGTCTTTCAAATTTGGATTAAAGATGTCCATGTGTCTGCTGTCCTCTTCAGCTGTGGATTTATAAAGAGACCAGGCCAGAGTGTGGAGACATGTGTCTTTTAAACTGACAGAAGGGCTTCAAGAGGCGGAAAACTCCCTTGAGGAAATTAGTCGTGTTGTGGGGAAAGAGTGTAATAGTTCCTGGCACATGTGTAGCCCAATCTGTTGCTGCACTAGCTTCAAAAAATGAATCCTTGAGGCTGAGTGAGTGTGAGAATAGCTGCAGTCCAGAAGTAGTGGAGTTCTGGGGGTTGTGGGGAGCTAAGGAGACTGTTTCCTGTCCAAGTGTAAAGGAACCAGCAGGCCCTATTGTCTTTCAGGTTGTCCAATGACGTAAGACCTTCCTGTAGTGAAGGCTTTGCTGATAGCCCAGCCGCCACACTGTACAGTACGGTAATATCAACTTCCATGTATTCAATAAAACCCAAGACAGACCCAGATGTTTTTTATCCCAGTAGTTCTCTCTCAGTTGGATGTTTCCCTTTAAAAAAAAAAAAAAAAAAAAAACCTGGCGTGAGTAACCGTTTAGTGCTGATAAATCAATTCTCTTTCAGTCAAATCCCTGCTGCCTGGTTGTTTTTTTATTAGCTGATACTTCTTTTTACCCCTCGTGTTGATTTGAATTGGATTTCCTGACTTAGAAAATAGAAAATAAGCATCTCTGATTCCCTTTCACGCATGACACCGCCCTGTCACAGTCTTGGTACGGAAGGGAGGGGAGCACAGTGAAGCTTGCAGAGCAGAAACATGTCACAGGGCTAAGGGCATTGAGGTAATGGATTGGTCTGTTCTGCCAGATGCAGCAGTAATAATCCTATGAGGTCCAGACAGGGTCTTAGCAGAGCTTCACAGCACAGTAAGATCCTGAAAAGAATCCCTATAGCTTTAGTTTATGACCAGACTGCGTCAAAGTCTGGATTGACCCTGCCTGTGCACTTGTCTCTGTCTCTGCTAAAGTCTGCAGACTCTTTTGCCAATTTATCTTCCCTCTCTCTTTTCCTCTTGCCCCTATTTACTTTAAGAGGCCCTGAAATGACGCCCTTAAATCTGTTTTTGTGAGTTGCTTCTTTTTTTTTTCATTAAGTTCATCAGGTTTATGCCATTAAGACGACATCACTCCAAACATGCAGCTGAAGCCTCTTCATCACGCGAGCATCATGTATTTTTGGGGCGATCACTTCCATTGATATACATTAAACTTCTGGAATCAAAGCGCGATCCAGATGTGTCTCAGAAGTAAGTTGATGTTAATGGGAGCCTGCTGCGGCACTGCTGTGGATCAGCTTAGATTTGGGTATTAGTGGCAAATGATTTCAGCCAAGGATGCCTTTCTGTGGCTATACGCACATTCAAAATGCATGAGTTTCTCTTTCATTTCACCACTGTTCCGTTGTTCTTTGTCCAGAGTAAAGACCAGATGTTCCACTGTTTCTCCTCTGATTTCCTAAACCCAACTGAATCTTCCACCATCTGCACTTACAGTCCCTTCAAGATCATTTTAACAGCTGCATGGTATTTGTTCTGTTAATGATAGGTTTGCAGTGATACGGAGATATAAAACACGACACCGCACTGGTTAACTTAAACAGATTCCTGCAGTATCTGAGGGTTACAAGGAAGTTTTTCCTTTCATGCTTAGAGTTTGGAGCTGCAGGTATACGCACCCAACAATCCTAACGTAAGGTCCACCTACTAGCTTTATTTGGAGCTTTCAGTTGTCTCAGATGGTTCCTATTAGTGGATAAAGTTTGTTTCGTTGTCATGGAGCTAGATCTGTTGATATGCAATGATTTCATCTTGAGTGTTTCTAGGACTTAAGTATGAATTTCATTATTCACCTTAAAAATGGCACTAGACTTAACAAAATCAACTCAAGGGGCACTTTCAAGTGATAGAGTTGACAGCTCTGGTGAAAGCAAGAACAGAGACCTTGAGTTGTCAAACTACTGTTTCAATGAGAACAATTTGATTCCAAATTTGAGGAAGATTTCACAGAAATGATAATACACTTTCTAAACCTGATAAAATTCCGTTGCTTCTCTTTTGCACACAGTAATATGCTTCGTCTGGATTTTTTTGTCATTGTGAATTGCATTCATACCTTCTATGTCTTAATTCCACAGCTCTTTAATTAGCCTTCATCTGCATGGCTGGCTTTAAAACAGTGTGTTTGTCTGTTGATTGCAAATGCAATCATTAAAAAAAGGCTCGGACAGCAACTAGCAGCACACACTGGCAGAGGTTCTCCAGATGCAAAAAGAACTACATATCCAGAAGTGACAAAGTTATAATTGTTCTGCACATTTATCAGCGTTTATTGTTTGTGCAGCATCTTTGATCAATGGTGATTGGAGAAATAGATGGCTTTCTCAACAAAAAACATAGATAGATAACACCTGGGTGTCCTTAAAGAGACCCAGGTGTTATCTATCCCAAATCCAGTGCAACCCAGCAACTGCAAGGCTGTCTTCATTTAACTTTTCCCACCAGCTGTGTGGAAGTGTCAATGCTGTGTAATTAGCGCTGTGTTTCTCCGGGCTTGAAGCTCTCTTCTGATCAGTGACACATGTAATTACATAATTTGAGAGTTGCTTCTTAGCCAGTGGCAGTCAGATGAGTTTGTCTCCTTTGTGCAGGATCCCATCGAATTAGCTCGGCCTTGGACAACAAAGAACAGCAACACATTGCTAGTGACTTGAGCAGTGTGTCTGTGTCACACCTGCCAGTGAAAAATCCACGTTCAGTGCCAAGGAAACCATAGTAAACGTGTGTGTTGAACACCTGGCTGCATGCGCAAGTGTACTGCCTTTGTATTACCACAAGTTTACATGATGTTGCTCCTGATTGGGTATAATTAAGTATTGTCTATATCTACAATGTTCCACTTCCAGGATTGTTCAGGTGCCACCGGAAATTCCGCCGGATGGCTTTCATTTGGGCCGTTACCTTCTGCTTTCTTTTAAACTCCAATGGATTTCTAAGGACCATGGTAAACTGCTCCTCAGATCTCTGCAGGGTAAATCCCAGCCCAGCTAGCTAGACTAGCTTTCTCTATCGACGATTGTGATTGGTTTAAAGTAATGCTAACAAACCAGAGCAAGTTTTCTCCAATTCCTGTAATGCTCTGTGGACTCGCCAGACCCTCCTCCACAGTACTCTGAAGAAAGTTCTGGCAAAGCAAGACTACAAGACTAAACATACCTCAAAGCTTGTTGCACAGCGTTGCATGTCATTGCAGTCCATATCTTTGACGTTCCAATTCCGGGATTGCTCCGGTGTCGCAGGACATTCCACTGGATGCATGTACTGTATGTTTCCTTTTGCTTTCTTTGTGTTGGAATTTTAAACTTCGGTGGATTTATGAGAACTATGGTTGACTGCTCCTTAGATCTCTGGAGGGTAAATTGAAAAAGCTAGCTAGACTATCTGTTCAATCTGAGTTTTCTCCCACTATTTTACAGCGGCTCCGTAACGATTGTGATTGGTTTAAAGAAATGCCAATAAACCGGAGCACGTTTTTCTCCCATTGCGGAATGCTGTGTAGAGTAGCCATTATTTAATTAAAAAAAATGAATTGCATGAATCCAAAACAGCCTGATTTCCAATTGTTTTTACAGCTCTGTGTTGCATAGTTTGTGGTTTCCAGCACTGTTGGATAAATCCACTAGGTAGCACTAGGTATTAACTCAGGAATCTTGCAATATTTGCAGTGTACTTGAACAAACATGAAAACCCAGCACCACTATTGCCATGACATATTTGGACAGGTGTGTGAAATTTAAAATAGATGAGGTGTTCACAATGACCTCGGACTATTAAATCCTTTGTATTAAACTACAAATACACCGGCCAAGATAAACTAGTAGACCTCAAGGAAATAATCCTTCACATTTAAAGTTGAGCTAATCATAGGTAGACCACCCAAAAATGGGATGCATGAACCCAAACTGTGGTCAACCGTCACCTACAAGAAACATTAAATCCTCCTCTTAGCTGAATGAAATGAGGTTTAATGCAGATTTTTATTACGCAATGCATTTTGGACTGCTACACTCGTCGTTTAGATCAAATCTGGATGCGAGTGAGAGTTGTAAGGACACGCAAGAGAGAGGTTTTAAAGTAGCCGTGAATCGGTGGACATGTTCCCGGGAGGACGAGTCTGCGGATGTCATCAGAGGCGAGGCGGGAGGCGGACCAAGCCAAGGTCTGGAATACAGATCTGCAGGACAGTCGTAAGGACTGTGTCACTGCCCAGCTGTCCGTCCGTCTGCACACAAATCCACATAACAGAGGCAGGATGTGGCCCGCTCGTCACATAGATGTTGACGTACGGTGTGTAAAATCAGCTGACTGCCCTGGTCCTGAAGCATCCATTAATCGTCACGGTGCAATCTACTTGACTGAGGCTAGAAATGTAGGTCAACACGGTGTTGATCCAATTATATCTGGGTAAATGTATTGGAATCATAGGGAAACGGTGGGTAGTAAAAGTACCACATCAAAAGTTACCGTAGAGTTAATTTAACACTTTCTCACAGTTTCAACATAATCAAACATCATCAAGCAGAATATTGCAGTTTTGACAAAAGGTGGAAACAACACCAGAGTAATCGGGGCCTCTGAAAAGTAATACAGATCGGCTAAGGTTTTTTATTCTTTCTTTTTTTAGCCTAACCCCATTGAAATAATTAGCAAATTAAGTGTAGCTACATATCGCTGTTTTCACTAGCCTTCTTGCTTTTTTGCTCTTTATTTTGATGTTATTTAGACTTTAAACCACAAACCAGGCAAAACTGGATTTACATTCTAAAAAATTGTTTTTGTTTTCACAAGATTAGTAATACTAGGAATTTAAATTAAATCTTTTAACCAAAGTTGATTCTGTATATTGCCTTTTGAAACAACAGTCCTACCTCAATAACTGTTATCACTTTACGTCCATATTTTAAGACTCACTGAAAAGAGATTAAAAGAAAAGTAAAGTTATTGAGTTACTACAAAGGTTCCTCAAAAAGTTATTTTGACCAAGATGTATAGGCTATATTTTGCTGTGGAACAATTGGCAAGTCCCCAAGTTCCTACAAAGGTTCCTGGGTTCTTGGATAATTAAGTAAAAGGTTATAAATATACTAAATATATAAGCCTTTGGAGCAAAACTGATATATCGCCTTTTGGAATTATAGTTGTAACTCAATACTTTGTAAATGTTTTGTTAAGACAACTCACTGGAGAGAATAGATAAATAGAGTTCTGGACTCGCCCTCATCATCACATCACGATTGGTTTAAAACATTTAGAATATTAAAATTTTATTTTGAAACATGATAACACCGTAAAGCCCAGATAGCCGTAGCTGTACAGCTGTTAGTGACATCATACTTGTGACTACTTGAAATGCTTTTAGTGATGACTATCAATCCAACTGAGCTCCTCGAGATTGGACAAGACGAGTTGGAGAGGTGATGAGAAGACGCAGATACCATCAGAGAGGAGCACTCAGTGTCACGGGGTGATGGGAGCCGGGCCCCGGCTTACGGAGGTGGAGGGCTCAGCTGTCTCACGCCACGCTGATGAGATCCAGCCACTGCTTCTCACAGCTGCGTCTTCAGACATGGCGGCAATCAGCGCATATCTGTCAGGAGGGCCTCAGTGTTTACACAGGCTCTAACCTACAGTGTCAGCCCCAGCACCAAGCTCCTGA
The DNA here is from genome assembly GCF_008692095.1 of Etheostoma spectabile. Lineage (NCBI taxonomy): Eukaryota > Metazoa > Chordata > Actinopteri > Perciformes > Percidae > Etheostoma > Etheostoma spectabile. Next base: position 8,043,740 of record NC_045754.1, read on the forward strand.
GCTGGTGGCTCTAAAGCAACAGAGTTCATCTGGTGAGAAGGCCCTGGGACTGCGACCTGAATGCAGGGAAGATATACTGGATGTGACACTTTTTTTCCCGAACATACAAAAACGTGATAACGAGATCCATGTAAACTCTCATTGATGATAAAAGCTAGCGTGGCTATGGCACTGTCATGATGAACCCTTTGACCCATTTAATAACTGTACAACGTGACATCGATACACTGGAGATTATTGGAATGTATGAATTTCCCTGATCTAAGACAGCTGCGGTAAAGATGTGGTGTTTGTCCTTCAGAATGAAACACTGAAGAGTTATACAGCAGAAACCTCATCACAGAAGAAGGGAGACCAGTGTCTCCACAGGAAGTGGCCTCAAAGGTCCAGAATGCAATGCAGCCAAGGAGCATTCCACCAATTTAACTCATCAGTTTAGTGGTTCACTAGGGAACTCCACCGGTTTGACACATCAAAGTCTGTTTACAGTTCTTGTGTGAAAAAACGTATAAAGCCTTCCGTGAAATCTGATCAATTGACTCAAGTGATGTCACTTGAGTCATCTTCGGTTGAGACTAAAGACGTAAAACGTAAAAATTTGAAAATTGAAACAATTTCGGAGATGTGGAGTTCACCATCTCTTTGCATCCAACTCCTCATCTCTGCTTGAGGCGACATTAGCAGCTACTCGCATAACACACACAAATCACAGTGGTCAAATTGCATTGTGGGCAATGTAGGCGGCAGGTTTGGTCATGGAATAAAGAAAGCGGATGGTTCTGCTACATCAATTTTAATCCTTTGTTAGTGAGTCCCACAACGTGGAGTATTCTTTCAAAGGGAGTACAACACAGCCTGTGGAAACAGCTGTATAATGTCTTCTGTGGCTCTGAAGGGAGCTTTGACGGTTCTTGAGAAAATAACCCAAGGGTTTTCTCAGTCAGGGCTTGGAGTCTACAAGGCTGCATTACTAACTGGGTGCAGGGAGTTTGAAAGATGTTGGTATTTATTTAGGCAGGGAGGGTCTGATGAAAGGATCCTGTAGGTTGTATTATGCGAAATGCAGAATCCCATGTTTTTGCAATGTGACCCTATATGGCCTAGATTATTTTATTAAAATCTCATGTCACTTGTCGTTGTATGCACTTTAATGTAAAGCACATTGAGTTTCCCTGTGCGATATAGATAGCATTGCCTCGCCTTGCCTAAAAGTCTGAATATTTCCGCCTCTACTGCTTCAATTGTGACCATTCTTTTGTCACTCTGTCTCATGCGAGTCCCCCAGCTTTATGAAAGTGCAATACTAAATATACTATCGGTGTAGTACGCCTTCAAGATGTTAAGCTAGTCCTTTTCTTGAAAGGAAACTCTTTTTCTTCTAGGTCTTACTAACAGGATTACCATTAGCTGCTCTCTTTACTTTAAAAACCCAGACATGGCAGTTAAAATCATTCTGTTTCTACTTGTCAAAAGTAATTCTGGGAAATGTAGGAAATTAAAAGTGCATGAGTCAGATTTAGGGAAAGTACAGCAAAATGCGGAATGCGGTCAACATTGATGATATTAAAAAATCTTGAGGTAGCTTTTAATCCTTTTTAGAGAAGTTGGTACAGCTATGGCACATTGAAGGATGGTTGATTCACAGCTTGTGATTCGGACATTAAGCAAAAGGTTAACTTACTTACTTACTTACTTACTGACTTAGTTACTTATTGTGAAAAAGTGGTAGACTTTACAGTAAAAGCCTTTAAAAAATGCTGCTTAAAACCCACTGTCTGTTTGTGAAACCGTTATTTTATTCATAATTTATGATTTTATGATTACAGGGCCTTTTTTTCCATCCAAATCCCATTAGACCAGGTCTTGATCTAAAACCTAGTTACTGTAAACGTGTCAACAACAAAAAAATGAATGTGGGTTCTGTAAGGGAAGAGGTTTGAGGAAGCGGTTTTAATCTGATGGGTTGACCTCTCCAGAGAGACATATGGCACGTGTTAACATTCCTTAGCTTTACAGGTCATTTGAAAATAAAGAGTTCCAAAACAAAGAGTTTTTAAACAAAATGAACTTTGAACTAACTCTGTCCCTCCCTTTCCTTCTTTTCTTATCAATCTTGTCCTCTTGTTCAGGTTTAGACTCCAGCACTCGGACTCTGAGCACCCCCAGCCCCGGTCTTATTCTGCCATCCAAGTCCTCATCCTTCTCCTCGCCCGCCCTCTCCAGTAACGGCCATGAGACCAACTCCTCTTCCTCCTCCTCTGCCCCCGCCGAGACCGTCGCCGTGGTCCACTCTCAACCTGGCACTCACACTCGTTCCCGCCAGTCCAAAAGCCACCACCACGCTCCCATTGACCTCCTCCCCGACCACGCCCTTCTGCAGATCTTCTCCCATCTCCCCACCAATCAGCTGTGCCGGTGTGCGCGCGTATGCCGCCGCTGGTACAACCTGGCATGGGACCCGAGGCTGTGGAGCACCGTCCGCCTAACAGGAGAGCTACTTCACGCTGACCGTGCCATCCGGGTCCTGACTCACCGGCTGTGCCAGGACACCCCGAACGTGTGTCTGACCCTAGAGACGGTGGTGGTGAATGGCTGCAAAAGGCTCACCGACCGTGGGCTGCATGTGGTGGCTCAGTGCTGCCCGGAGCTACGTCACCTGGAAGTCGCCGGCTGTTATAACATCTCCAATGATGCTGTGTTTGAGGTGGTGTCCCGCTGCCCTGGTTTGGAGCACCTGAACCTCTCAGGTAAACATCTGACAAAATTAGGGCTGGGGATTAGGGCGCAGAGATCTGAGGAAACCCGAGTCCTCATAAATCAAACGCACATCTGGCAATTAATTACAATAAATAAACAAGTATTAAAGTTCGACTGCTTTTAATATTCTGCTAAAATAAAATAAATTGCTTGTTGAATTCATAGCAAATGAAAGGAAATCATTTCCAACATCATTTTATTGAAGATATTGAACTTTAAAAATGACAGTTACATTTTGAAGAGCAGTTTTCTAATATTTTCTTTCAATTAACACAGAAAAATCTGTGTCCATCGCTATATGTCACAGCCTTCCCCGATGTGTTTATTGCGCCACATGATATCATGATGATGATAAAACAAACCATATATTGTGCAGCCCTAAAGGAAATGTACTTCTGTGACATCTTACTGTGGTCTGTGGCTAATAGGCTCTCTCAGTTTTATTACTGCTACCCTACATCACGCACGTGTGGATTTACCTCAAAGAATTCCCTCTCCTCAATTCCTCTCAGTCAGTTCTACTAAAGCTGGTAAAATCATTAGAGGAGCATGAGAAGCTCTGCCAACCTCAATTCCCATGTGAGAGAAGAAAGGCTTTCTTTAGCTGAAAGCAGAACTTACCTCAACGTGAGTAAGGAGAGCGGTCTGCTGCTTTCATTAAGGAAGTGACACAAATAACATTAACTTGGACAGGACTCTGGACAGAGCCATGTCTGCACCATTAGGACCAGGAAGTAAGCCCTTTGTTGTAAAAATAGCCTTCAAAAAAGTGGCTTTTATTTAAAAGGCACAAGATGATGAAAATCGTTCCATTATATTCTATCTCTTTTTATGTTTAACTGGTCAGGACTTCAGCCTTTGATTATTTTTCTTCCCTGAAAAGTCACCGCAATTTTGGTTTTCTTGGAGTTTGCACTCAAACATTTTGATGCTTCTAGTTGCAGGCGTACAGCCAAATACAGCAGGTTTTACCCTGGCACCCTCAAGTGGTTACTTTTTTTTTTCTTTAAAAGAAAAAAACTCACATGATTACAAATACATTAAAAGTTTGAAGTTTTTTTGCTTGCTGTAATCATTCCTTACGGTTCATACTGGCAATAATGTAATATGGGTGGACAAAATACAAATGTTTGTTTTATCTGAAGCTAAGGATTTAGCAGCCTGAATTAGACAAATAAGTGGGTTAGGTTTTTTTTGGGTTAGAAATTAACTTTTTAAAATCCTTTCATTGTTCATGTGGAAACACATATATTGTTTTAAATATGTATATTATATAGACCTTAGTGGTCCCTTAATACCAGATCTGCCATCAGTCTTTCGCAAAATTCAGCCTTGGTGCAGAATTACAGCCACTAGAGCCAGTCCCATCATGAGCTTTCCTTAGTATGTGCCATTTCATTTGGTTAGAAATGAAATTTCTAAAATTATTTCATTGTTCATATGGAAACACACATGTTGTTCAAAGACAGACTTGTTGAGAAGAAGAATTGTAATCTTCCTATATAAAACCCCATGAACAAAAACCACCATTTGTTACTGAACCTCTGCTTCCTCTTCCTCCAGGCTGCTCCAAGGTAACCTGCATCAGCCTCACCCAAGAGGCCTCCCTTCAGCTGTCCCCTCTGCACGGCCAGCAGATTTCCATCCACTACCTGGACATGACCGATTGTTTTTCCCTCGAGGATGAGGGCTTGCGGACTATCGCCTCCCACTGCCCCCGCCTGACACATCTGTTCTTACGCCGCTGCACCAGACTGACAGATGAAGCCTTGCGCCACCTGGCTCTCCACTGCCCTTCAATAAAGGAGCTTAGTCTCAGTGACTGCCGCTTGGTGGGGGACTTCGGCCTGCGTGAAGTCGCCCGCCTCGAGGGCTGCCTGCGCTACCTGAGTGTGGCCCACTGCACCCGCATAACTGATGTAGGCATGCGCTACGTGGCGCGCTACTGCCCAAGACTGCGCTACTTAAATGCGAGAGGTTGCGAGGGGCTGACAGACCACGGCCTGAGCCACTTGGCCAGGAGCTGCCCAAAACTCAAGTCCCTGGATGTGGGTAAGTGCCCGCTTGTGTCGGACAGCGGGCTGGAGCAGCTGGCTATGTACTGCCAAGGCCTGAGGCGAGTGAGTCTCAGAGCATGCGAGAGCGTGACAGGCCGAGGACTCAAAGCTCTGGCAGCCAACTGCTGCGAGCTGCAGCTTCTCAACGTGCAGGACTGCGAGGTGTCGCCAGAGGCTCTGCGGTTTGTTAGACGCCACTGTCGGCGCTGTGTCATTGAGCACACAAACCCCGCTTTCTACTGAGACAGGGAGTTCTTGGACTGCTCTTCTGACAAATGGATGTTCTAATATTCCTGCTAGGGAGTTGGCAGAGTTCAGCAGCCGATGTGTCAGAGCTGGTTGAAAACTGGTTTGCAATACTGGCCAGAATTTGTCTCTCTAAATGCGCTTGGTGGCTGTTAATGCTGAATATACTTCCGTAGACTGTATTTAACATATTTATCTGTAAAAAGGCAGAGAAGTACAGTATTTCAGCATATAACATATTTCAACATCCCACTTTACTTGCTACAACATTGAGCACTGGGTACAGTTGTGTTGCCATTTAAAAGCATTGTAATATATTTTAATTACAACACCTTTACAGGCCTGAAACATAATCATTATCATATGTTACTACATCTATTTAAAAAGAAACAGCAAGTATCTTCAGACTAAACCACTAAGAATGTAGCTATAAAACAGCAGCAACTACAGCCAATCTGATTCAAAATGTTCTCAGTTTCCCTTTCTTTATGTTGCATATGCACTTTATGCAATTGTGTTGACAATCACTTCAACTGAGCTCAAAGTGTTATCGTTTTTTTTCTTTTCTGTAAATTAAACTATTAGCAAGGTTGTTTTTTTGTTTGTTTTTTACAGCCAAATAGAAACTGTTGTTGAGAGTAAAGAAAGAACACATTGCTGCTATAACTGTGCCAATAAATTCTTCAAAATCCGCCTCCACTGTGAGTGTTTTACTTAACTTAATTACAGCCTTAAAGGATTTAAGCTTGCCCATGTTTGTGAGTCATTAAGGTAACTAAGAAATATCCAGGAATACCATAAATGGATGTTTTAGGGACTGAATTGTGTGGGCTCAAAGGGCATTGCTTTCTGCTTCCAGGCCAGTGGCTAAATAAAACCTGCTTGTCAACTCCTACGGAAATATACACACACA
>NC_045754.1:8049722-8056780 GCF_008692095.1 Etheostoma spectabile
ACACACACACACACATATACATATATATATAAATAAAACAATACACCAAACTTTGGTTCAGTTCAGGATGTTTGACCCACGATTTGATACAAACCTCAATTCTTTTTTTTTGGGGGGGGGGCCTCATTAAACCTAATATTTTTGCTGCCACATAGCATCGTTTTGTCATTGATAACATCCCAGTTTGCAACACAGTAGGGTAAGACAACAGATACCTTATTTATTGATTGATTTCAATTTTAATTGATCCAACAAAGATTGTATTTTACCTTAAAATAATTGTTTCAAAAATCGTTTCAGTGGTTCATTAAGGCTGAATCCCATTTCTCCATCTTACCCCTACCCCTTGGCCCTTGAAACCAAGTCTTTGGAATGAGACATAAGAATGATGGTAACAATTCCGTTCCCAACCTGTAGGGGAAACGAAGAGGAAAAGTGCTTTGGTGCCTCCTGTAAAGGTGCTGGTTGACAAGTAGCTAATGCTAATGCAAATGTAATTTTCGGTGGGTAACGTAACATTACGACACACGCTTCAACACGCTCATTTATTTTTAGTATGATTGTTTTGACCACGGTTAACAACTCTGGGCTAGCTAACCCACGAATTTATTAGTAACGTTAGCTTTATAGATAGACAACTAATCTCATGGTAATTTAGCTAGCTAGCACACCTCTGTTTTCTGCCTCAGTCTCCCTGCGCTGCGAGGCTTCAGTCGGGATGAGAGCTGACAACAGCCCTGGTCCGCAGACACATCCATTCCACAGTCAGCCCCCAGCAAGCTAGCAACCATTCACTATCATTGCAGCCCCAGCCCGGGGACATATCCACTGTCAACCCCCAGCCAGCTAGCAACCTTCCCGGTCAGCACGTAATTCTGGTGCTAAGGACGTAAAACGGCAGTTGGGAAACAGACCCAGGCACCCGAGTCAGAACTGCGGACACTTGTAACGTTAGCTACACCTCCGTTAACGTTACCGGTGCCCCCTCTTTTGCTTTTAGTCGTCTGTACAGTTAGCTGACTTTACCAGGAAAGACAGGAATAAGGCCCCAAGGACCAAGGACTACTAGTAATTTAAAGATGTGGTAACCATCCACAGATACAGTAAATTCTGAAGAGGGAAGATTTCATATCACCGTGATGCTTTATTTTCATGATAAATAAACAAAAAACAGAAAAACCAATAACAAATTCCTTCAAACATTCATACATATGGTATACAGTACAAAAAATGCTCCTATGCCTTTTTTTCTTTTTGTCATAACCTCTTTTTTTTTTTTTCTCTGACAGGCCTCAGGTGCAATTGAACTAATACTGAATGAATAAGTACAACTTGGCAACATGGTGCTCGTTCTTCCTGTCCTTAAAGTGTCCTCATACCACAGAGGTGCTTTATAGCTAGTCGAATCAATTACAGCCCTTGTCGTCACAACATGACTCGCATTTTTGAATTCCTCCTGACAGATGACGGTATGCCTGTGTACGTCTAATAGTTTCAGCATTCAGCTCTGATGCACAGCAGGAGAAGAGCCGACCACTATGATGATGCTTTGTTTTTCCTTGGAATTATCTCCCATCTGTACCGGGCACACTGTGGTTACAAGTACTTGAAACAGAAAGAACATTCAATTTATTCATGTTGCACCTTTGTTGGAGAAACTAGTGTTATGGGCAGTGCAATAATATCTCTCTCACTTTCTATCTTGGACACAAGAGTGGCAGGAACTGAGAAAGCTCACAATGGCTTACATTGCAAACTTTGCACACGATAGGTGGAATTATTTATTTCACTCTGCTTTGCTCCTCTCAGGACCTGTTTATACGACGGGATTGCATTTCTTTTTCACAGGCTGTTTAAATGTCTTTTTATGTTTGCTTCCTAAGTCTGGTAATGGCCCAGGCTGGTGGATTGGCTTCGTTACACAAAGCTGAACCTGCAGCAGACGGTTGGCCATGGACTGGAACAGAACAGAGCTAACCTCCTTGATGTTGTCCTGTGTGACAAACTAGCAGCAAAGTCTCACCCTGCTAATGATTAACTGTAATCTGTGACAGGCAACATACATTATCACATAAAGAGCAAGGATGCTGTTGTATTTTGCTCTTTTTTTCAACGTCTTTGTAGCTGGATGAGGTGCTGATTAATCCGGCGAACCTCCCAGTTTGTTGCCCGATTTGTGCAGGTGCATTCAAGTGCAGACGGCGGTGTCCGAGTCAACTGTAAAAACAGAGAGACCCGATTTTAAAGTCATCATGCCTTAAATCTATATTTACTGTAATGAAGGGGGCAGAATACAATCACATAAACTCTGAATGGGGAGTTGTACCTGACATTTGAGGACATGTAGCTCACGGTAAACTTTCTGAAACTTCTTCTCTTGTTCCAAATACTTCTCCTTCAGCTTCACCCTGTCTTTCCGCTCCTTCAAAAAGTCTTCCTTGTAGACTTCGGCCTGAAAAATGGACAACAAGGAAACATGATGTGAGAATATGGGAATTACCCATAATCACTTTCTTGCAGAGAGTAAGAAGAGTGATACCAATCTTGTGTTTTGTGCTACATATGAAGCAGCTAGCTAGCTATCTTAGCTTAGCACAAAGACTGACAAACAAAGGAAAACAGCTATCCTCACTCTGTCTCAAGGGTGAAAATACAGCTACCATCCCCTTGTAAATATCACTGATTAACATGCTATAACTATTTTGTTTAATCTGTACAATTACCAAAGTGTAAAACCAACAATTTGTGTTTTTACAGAGGTTATGTGTCTGACTATTTCTTGGCTGGGAACAGTAATCTCATAACTTACCAGGCAACCATTTTCGTACGGACTGAGCAAACACGTAACAACTAATGTAATGTGTTAATGAGTGACCTAGAGAGGGGCTGATAGGTGGGTGTTGTTACCTGCTGTCAGAGCCAGGCTAGCTGTGTGCAGTCTGTATGCTAAGCTATGCTAACTGCTGCCTTTAGCTTCATATTTAGCGTTCAAACATGAAATTGGTATCTATCTTCTCACCCAACTCGAATAAAAGCAAACAAGCGTCTATTTGAAAATGCACAAATATAATATATAAAGCTCACCTGCTGTTTCCAGACCTGTAGTGTTTCACTGCTCACATCAAGAGGCTGAGTAGTTTGGAGTGCCTCATCTAGAGCCTGAACAAACATATCATAGCAGCTAAAATACCACTGTTGTTGCAGGGAACAACAAACTCAAAAACACATTCTGATATGCAAGAGTGTAACTTTGGTTTTTAGAAGTGGGGTAGAGCTGAAGATCTTTGCCCGACGTACCCGACGGGTTCGAGCAAAGATCTTCATATCTATCATTTTACACGGGCTCGGGTTTCACTCTGGGTTGGACGGTAAATTAAGTCAGGTCAGGTGATGTGTTTAGTGCGAAAATGGATGCTGAGGAGGTGAAATGGAGGCTGGCCTCTGGAGGACTTATTTTATTTCTTTGTTCCAACTTCCAAGTGGCTTATAGCCTACGTTGGTCATGAATAAATTGTGTTTAAAAAAAAAAAAAAAAAAAAAAAAAAAAAAAAAAAAGGTATAAAAGACCCCAATCTTCACAAAAAGCAAAAGACCTGAGTGCGTGTGCACATTTGAATAATGTGGGGCAGTAAACGGGTTTATGCTTTTAAAAAGCTAGGGGGGGGCACACAAAACGGGGGGCTGGGGGTCCAAAAATGGCACAAACTGGATTTTTGAAAAGTGTGGGGGACTTGTGCCACCTGTCCCCAGAGGACATGGCGCCCTCGCTGATATGTAATATTACAGGACTCACCTTGTTTAGTCGTATGATCTCCTCATGCTGATGCTGCCCTCTTCGGGTCAAAGTGGTGTTTTGTGCTCGCAGCTCCTTTGCCTCCTTTTCTGCTTTTTGTAACCCATCAACAGTCTGTGTGAATTTTCCAACGAGAATCAAAAATTATTAAACGTATTTTCCCAGATGTAATCCTTTAAATTGCCTTGAACTGTAGGTGGAATAAAAAAAAAAATACACTCTGGATTTACCTGTATACTCTCTTTATCTTTTGACTCTCTTGTACAAGGTGTCTTTTTTCCTCCTTCACACATCTCCTCTTCAGAGCGCTCATGTTGCAGGGATGCTTTTAAACCTTGGACCTGAGGCAGAGAAAAGGAGACATGACACATGGCGTGAAAGTACTGAAATGACATGTGAGCAAACAAACGCTGAATAAAAACCCCGACTGTGGATTTACCTTTTCTTTGTAGTACCGTAACATGGTGCGGTACTCTTTTGCCCATCTCTCATTAATGCAAAGAAGCTGAGTAAAAAAAAGAAAGAACATGAATATTTTAAGTACTGAAAAGGTACATGTGTGTTCCGGGATGAATATAAATCTCACTTCTGAAACGACTCACCTCCTGCCTTTGCTCCTCCAAGATAAGTATCTGTGCTTTCATTCGGACGTCACTCCTGGCAGCGTCCGACTGCTGCACATGAAAGAGACAAAAAGAGAAACCATTCAAATCTAGCACCCGATATGCCCTCCTATGACTGCACGGGCAATTATGCAATATGACTGTATCCACTAACTTCCTCTTACACATGTTTGGAAGTTTTGCTTTGTTGTGTTTCCAGTAACGCAAAAGAACAATATGGTAATTTCTTTGCGGTCAGGGACTTGGACGTATCTTCCAATGTTGCAACTGGTAATATTACCTGGGTGGCTTCCAGCAGACGGTCGGTGTGATAAACTGCAGCTGTGGGACGCTTGTCCCCGGTGGAGGGGTCCGCCACACAAACCTCGTACCTGAAAACATTTGATCACATGAACAAAAAAATGAACATTGTTTCACCCCTTTTATTAATAACATCAAGCCAGCAGTGGTGGGATGTAACTCAGCACATTCACTCATAAATACATTTTATGCTACTTTATACTTCTACTCCACTCAGATACAAATATTGTACTTTTTACTTATTTATTTGACACCTATGGTTAGTAGTTACTTTTTACATTAAAAACATCACAAAATTACCAAAAAACATAAACTAGTATGTCATGTGATGCTGTACTACAATACTAATTGACCCTAGAACATTACAAAGTATCTAAACTTGGCTCCACAAGGACAAACTACAATGTTAAAATGATCTCACGTGTACTCAGTAGTGGTAAAAACAACAACAATATATAATATTTTACAATAATGTAACACTTTTGAAGCTTTTTTTCCAAGATATCTGCATCATGAGTAATTTTACTCCAGCTACTTTTGATACTTTAAGTGACTTCTGTACTTTTTGATTACCATGTCCATTCAGGACTTTCACTTTAGCCAGTACACGGTAGGAAGAAATCTGCATGAATTATTAATGTCTGATACCTGTCTATGTTGGGCAGTGATGGATACAGTCTGTGTCTCTGTCTGCTGTCTGTGCTTTCTGATCTCTCCCCAGGCACTCTGTCCATTGTGTTTTCATGTAGTGACTGTCAAAACACACACACACACACACACAGGGACATAAATTATACATAACAGCCATTTTATAAATCCTTACTTCTAACATTCATATGGTACGAATCAATGAGAGAAAAATCTATTGCAACTTTAATTAATTTTTGGGAAATTTTGAATCCAAACTATTTTATGTCATGTTTAATATACATGGTTGACTGATGTTGCATAGGTGTCTCCTTATAACCCCTTGATTTTCTTTTACTGTTAGGGAAACTGTAAGCCACCATTACCAATACAATAGATTTATAAATATTCATTTAAATTCATTAAAAAATATGTAAAACAACAACTCACAAAAATAATTACAAATACATAATAATGAATACAATTGTAATCCAGTGGAAATCTACAATCTATAGGTAAATGAAATTAAACATATGAAAACAATAATAATATAATGACGTAGGGACTTTTTAAATGTACATAGCAGTTAACCCCCTTTTTTAAATGTTATTTTAAACATTATAAGCTAATTTTGTTTATTACAGTAAGTACTACTTGGGTGTTCTGGTGGTCTATGGAAAACCTTTCTGGTTAAACTTGCTCAGATTTTTTTTATGGCCTAGGCCTACTATACTATGTATTATTTTGTAGTATCTGTCACATCAGCTCTCAGCACTTGTGATGGGTACACAATAAAGATTGATTGATTGATTGATTGATTGATTGATTGATTGATTGATTCAAAAGGATAGCAGTTTGTTGCAAGCCCTGCCATTAACACAGTAGCCTACATTTTGGAGATGCTGTGCTATCATGCAAGGCGCCTAGATGCATGCTGGGAATGGCACACAGAGACAGCTGACTCAAAACCCACACAGAGGATGTGTGAACTATCTCCACACAGTTACGCAATCACCTCAAGCTCTCAGATATCTTCATATCACTTCATTTTTGAAAATGTGTTAATGATTTTCAAGAAAAAGGAAAGAGGAGAGGGAAAAAGAAAAAGAAAAACCTAACAAAGAATACTAACTATCATATCACTTAATTTTACAATGAAAACAAACTGTAGCATGTGCTCTTCAGGGATCAAGCGTGCCTACATGCTGATGTTGTATTAAGAAGAGTTCTCTAAACCGGGTAAGAAATAAGTAAAATGAATTTCAACTTTCTAAAATATGCACAGACACACATCAACCAAAATAAAATAAAATATATCTCACCATATCGTTGTGTGTTTGGGTCCTCGACATGCGCAGATCCCACAACAGCTGTGATTAGAAGCAACGATTCTCTCCGCACGTTATAAACTGGCACCGCTGAACATTCCGTGTGACGTCATAAAACCAGCATTGTCCAATCAGCTGCCGGGATTCCCTCGCGTGGCCGTTGTGCAATCACAGGGCAACGCCGCTGTGGGACTTTGTTGAAGGAAAGGAAAGTACAAGTACTTGATCAGCCGCTCGAGCGGTAATCATCGATGGAGGTTATGGTACAGATCGATGACTAAGAGAAATACCTGACTCTACACTGCAAGAAATGACACCACATGGCACTTGGTTTCTACTGTATTCATTTATTTATTTTTACTAAGATATATATATATATATATATAT
>NC_045754.1:8056790-8070702 GCF_008692095.1 Etheostoma spectabile
ATATATATATATATATATATATACACAATTAACAGGGATACAGGGATAACTTCATTATCCCTCCAATTACTACTAGAGGTCCACATACACATACATATATAAATACATATATATATATGTGTGTGTGTGTGTGTGTATGATATTATTAAATACATTTTAACAATCAATAACTAATAAATAAATACAAAGAATTATATGAAAAACGAACTATTAAATCATCCATTATTACTAGTAGCATTCTAAATTTTGGATATTTAAATAATATTGTAATTAAATGAACAATATTTTCATTGTTTTCCTTTTTAAATGAGGACCATATTAAATATAGGCTAATGCCGATTAGTCAATATTGAAATTATTGTTTTAATTAAGTAATAGGCTACTGGAAGAAAGTAAGATTTAAAAAATATATATATAAAATACCAGAGGGAGACATTAGGCGAGGTCATTTTTTACAGTGTGGAGTCTGTGAGCGTGCTCAGCGTGTTTTCTTCCTGGATGGATGAACTGCTCGCACTCAGAAGCCGGAAAACGTTTTTAAAAGACATTAAAGTCGAGATGAAACCGTACCCTAAAGACACAAACGCAAGAGAAAAATAACGCGCTCCGAATTGTGGGAAAATCACACATCTGTCAGGTTTGTCACGTTACTCAATCTGCTGAGTCAGAGCGGACTTGTTTCAGGAAAGAAAGAGGGGAAAACACGCCGCCGCTCCTCCTCCAGTAACCGGCACCCAGTGCAGGGGAGTCGGCCCTTGGGTGCTCTTTTATTCTTTCTAGAAACGTAATGCTTGTTTCTTTACATTTGAATATGTAAGACTCTTTTTTTTGACTAAAAGAACAACATTAAAACAACCTGATGCCCAAATTAAAATACAGAATTCCCCTTCCTTACTTTTTTTTTTTTTTTTTTTTGAAGTGGGAGCTTCCACCTCCATTGATTTCAACAGATGTTGGTAAGGTTTCAGCAGGGTTTTGTGGGATACCCCACTTCACCAAGGGCAATTTGCCTCTTTAAAAAAAAAAAAAAATTAAGATATTATTTGGGCATTTTCAGCCTTTATTTTTGACAGATGACGATAGGAAAGGGGAGATAGAGATGAGGGAATGACATGCAGCATAGGGCCGCGGGTCAGAGTAGAACCCTGGCCCGCTGCGTAGAGGACTAGACCTCTATATGGGCGCCCACTCTACCAACTGAGCCATCTGGCCCCCCCAATTTGATTCTGTTGAGTAAAAAATCAAAGAGAAAGGAGTTTTTTATGTCATACGTAAAAGATATTTGCATGCCATTACAGGTGTGTTTATTTGCTAATCCCTGCATGATTTAGGTACACAGAGTACAAGCGGCCGAAATGGGTTTCCTCAGGAGGGGGGCTGGCGTCTCCCTTAGAGATAGGGTGAGAAGCTCAGTCACCATGAGGAGCTCGGAGTAGAGCCGCTGCTTTGCGTCGAAAAGAGCCAGTTGAGGTGGTTCGGGCATCTGGTAAGGATGCCTCCTGGGGGCCTCCCTAGGAAGGTGTTCCAGGCTCGTTCAGCTGGGAAGAGGCCTTGGGGAAGACCCAGGACTAGGTGGAGAGATTTCATCTCCAACCTGGCCTGGGAACGCCTCGGGATCCCCCAGCAGAGCTGGTTGATGTGGCTCGGGAAAGGGAAGTTTGGGGTCCCCTGCTGGAGCTGCTGCCCCCGCGACCCGATACCGGATCAGCGGATGAAGATGGATGGATGGATGCATGATTTAACTAGATATATGGCCTATATAATTTTTCTGCATTTAATCTGATGTGTGCCTTTCAAGGAAATGTGGTTTCACTGAGAAGATGGCCTAGGCTTAAAGTAGGCAACAATCCTGTCAGGGTTTGTGTAGGCCAGACTTTTTGCCAGACCATTTTAGTTTATAGCCTATTTTATTTGTAGGCTATATTTGGAGTTTAATTGCAGGTAATTCAGAAACATCTTAAAGAAAAAAGTCCAACATTTTGGGAAATATTCTTATTTGCTTTCTTCCTGAAAGGTAGATGAGAAGATCTGTATGCTACTCTAGAACCAGAAGAGCTTATGGTTGAAAGACTGAAAGAAGGGGAAAACAGTTAGATTGACTCTTGCCAGGCAACCAAGAATCCAAGAAGTTAATGATCCCCCCCCCCACCCCCCACAAAATAATGTGGTAATTAGTGATCTTTAGAGGTGCTGGTATAGGCAGATTATTTTTACATTTGGCCAGAGCCTGGCTAGCTGTTTCCCCGTTTCCAGAATTTACGCTAAGCTAAGTATAACCGCATACAGATATATATTTAACATACAGACATAAGAGTAGTATCGGTCTTCTCATCTAACTCTTGGCCAGAAAGAATAAGTTGGCTACAGTGTTTCCTCTATGTTGATTTTGTGGCGGCTGCCCGCCTTGGCAAAATTTCTGCCGCCACAGTATCAGAAATAGGCCAGACGCATAATGTAGTTGCAGTTTTCTTTTAAAAGGTCCCATGACATGGTGCTCTTTGGATGCTTTTATATAGACCTTAGTGGTCCTCTACTACTGTATCTAAAGTCTCTTTTATATAGACCTTAGTGGTCCCCTAATACTGTATCTGAAGTCTCTTTTATATAGACCTTAGTGGTCCCCTAATACTGTATCTGAAGTCTCTTTTATATAGACCTTAGTGGTCCCTAATACTGTATCTGAAGTCTCTTTAGTCTCTTTAGTGGACCTTAGTGGTCCCCTACTACTGTATCTGAAGTCTCTTTTATATAGATCTTAGTGGTCCCCTAATACTGTATCTGGGCCAAATTCTCTGATTGGGCAAAGCAGAGAAAGGGGCGTTAACCTTGCCCCTTATGACCTCATGAGGGGCAAGTTCCAGATCGGCCCAGCTGAGCTTTCATTTTGTCAAAGACAGAGCAGGATACCCAGGGCTCGGTTTACCCCTATTTCTATTCATTGGGAGACAAGCTGGGGAACGCATATTAATGTTAAAAAAACTGTGAAATTTTCATGCCATGGGACCTTTGAATTATGTAATTATGTAAATAATGCTGCCGTTCACATTACTATTTTTATTATTTGTTTTATTTTTGTATGTTTTTATTGATTTTCACAGGAAATGTCAGTCCAAATATAAGGGCTTATTATTTCATTTTCGCCCCAACCCCCACATAGGTTGAACGTATAACAGCAGACCTTATTTGTACACTTATGAAATTAGATGAATATGTAGGCCACATGTACTTATTAATGCAGGTACATACAGAGGAAAGAAGAAATTAAATGTAAATAATAAAAAAGTAAAAGGATAAATAAAAGGATAAATCTTTCTCTTTTCAAAACACAGAAGAAAAGCTACACCAACATGTGAGGTGAATATGTATGTAATTATTAACCTTATAATTAAGAGGAATCAATGCTGCATGTGTCCTTCTGCCTGTAGTGACTTTAATCTAAAAATGTAATTAACCATGGGCCACATTGCAATTTTTTGACAAGTAGAACTATTCAGAGGTTAATTTGCCCGCCCAGTTTAACTCCACATACTGTTGTGTTGATGGAGTTTATTGTCAAAACGTTCACTTCACCAAATCGACTACTAAACAAACAGCTCCACCAAAAACGTCACCACGGGGGGTCCGTTCTAGTTGGGCAACGTTGAACTTGTCTGTTCTGTCAGAGATGTTAAGTGCCCTATAGTTCCTCAAAAAATAGTTCAATCGCAAGTGCAAATATGCCTCGCTGTGTGTGAATAGAGGTGAATAAATATATTTGTGTCGCAGCAAAGTGTCAGTTCCGTTTCATACAGACGTAAAACATTAGGTGGAAGGCTGTTGTTTGGACAGACCTGCCCCCACTGCTAAAAAAAAAATCCTAAAAGGAAATACTGGGCTGTCTACATACTTTTTGGCATGCACGGTCTCCACGCCCTGAAATAACTACGTTTGGATCACATTTGCTTGACCTAAAGTAGATTTTCTAGCACCAATGTCTAATAGCAGCTATCAGTAAACCCATGCGACTTAAAAAAAGTCTCTTCACAACAACCTATTGTGTATCTAATATGCTCTACACATGTTTTTTGAGTCCCATCCCCAAGACGGGGCCTACAGTTTTACGCTTAAAAATGCTTGGTCATACAGACAGACAGACAGACAGACAGGCAGACAGACAGACAGACAGACAGACAGGCAGACAGACAGACAGACAGACAGACAGACAGACAGGCAGACAGGCAGACAGACAGGCAGACAGACAGACAGGCAGACAGACAGACAGGCAGGCAGACAGACAGGCAGACAGACAGACAGACAGGCAGGCAGGCAGACAGACAGACAGACAGACAGACAGGCAGGCAGGCAGACAGGCAGGCAGACAGACAGGCAGGCAGGCAGGCAGACAGACAGACAAAACTGTGTGAATTATTTCAGCTTTTAACATTTTAACCTTCTTGTCAAATGATGAATGTCTAGGGAACAGTACCACATAAATAGCAAGTGATTGTTTAAATTTACTTTAATTCAAAGTCCTTGATGGATAACTGTGTGTAAATGTCAAAAATACGTCTTCATGTGTTTCACTCTAACCACATTAACACTTTATCGTCTTTAACGTGAAAGATAAAGGTTAGTAGTAGTGTAGTGTTGGTGGCAGCAGCAGTGACTAAAACTGGGACGGTGTTTACCGACAGTGTGGTCCTTGTCACAGTACCCCATGTTGTGGTTTTACAGAAGGGGCCTTACTTCATGTAACACCTGTGCAGTGTGTTCCCAGCACCGGCAGCCGCCTGCTTACGGTACGTGTGACACAGCAGCAAGTCAGTAGAAAGGAAAGAGGAGGTTATTACTGTGCTCCTTCTTCCTGCCACAAAAATCTTGCCCTCTAAAAGACTCACACTTTAAGTTCCTGTCTGTCGCTATGATGAACACGCTTTCGGTTCACACACACAATAGATAAGACATGTTGTGGCCTACACCTACAAATATAAAAGCAGGTGACATTTTTATGAGCACTTTCTCTTCTGTTCAGTCTGGTTTAGTGGTTTAGTGTATTTGCATACACCTTTGTCTAACCTTAGGTTCCAGTTTCAAATAAATCAAATGCGAAAGAAAAGATGGAAACACAACTAAGACAATCAGCTTAGCATGTTTGCTTAAGTGTACATATATTAAGCCCTAGGGTCTTTCTGACAACTTATCGTCCGTCTGGTTTTCTTTTCTTTAAAAAAAAACAGCTTGTAAAACATTAACACTGTTGTGCACAGTCACAATCTTTTTCAGAAACACTTGGATTATTAGAATATTTGTGCTGCAACTCAAATGTAAAAAACAATAGCAAGTCATACAGTGAAAATGTAAACATTATAACTTATACAGTGACAAAATATCCATGTTTTTGCCCTCATGAAATTCCCTTATGCTAATACTCAAAATACTATTGCCATATTTATTGATATCACACACATTAATGCTACACAAGCATTTGTGTTGTCTAAAATAGTTCCTTATTTGACCTGTTGTGATAACAAAATGTAAAGCTTGAGTTGTAAACTTCATACAAGGCTTTGAGGCCCCGGGGCTTTAGATTCAGGAAAAATGAGCGGTTGCCTGTAAAATGCCAAACATTATTCATAATCAATGCCAAAGAGAGAAGATATCATTTGTTTCAAACTATTTAAAAAAATAAGTTTAATAAACTCACATTTATCTTTTGTTGTCTATAAACAATTTTATACTGTGCACTTAATCTGCCAGGAGTCAGAACCAAAATAATTAAAGGCCCTGAAACAGCTTTACGGGTGTTGATCTGGCTGGTTAGACCTCTTTTCAGGACTGCGTGGGTTTAAGTGTCATTGCAAAGTTTCTTTTTAATACATTTGCTAAAAAGTTCTATAATCTTGTAAATGCAATGGGATTTTTGTTCATTTGTAAATCTTTTGAAAACTTTTGGTCAGGTCCGTCTGCTAACAACCAACTCAGGAAGATGTCAGTCAATCAGTCTATAGAGTACACACACACACACATATAGTCCTGGGAAGAAGTAGCCAGATTAACTGAAAACACCTGTGTGGGTGCTCATATGTCACTTAAAAATGCAGCTCAGGTGTCTACCGTTTCTCTTGATCACACCTTGATTGGAGGCCACCTGTGGTGAATTCAATTGCATGGACATGATTTCGAAAGACTATAAAAGCTCACAAAAGTTGCACAACCGTATTTGCTTTTTAATGGTGTTTTCAATACAATTACTTAGTTACACAGTGATGAAGTCACATGCTGATTCTGCAAACTAATTCAATTGTATTTATAGTATCAAATCATAACAAGAGTTCTCTCAAGACCCTTTACAGATAGAGTAGGTGTAGACCACACACTATAATTTTTAAAGACCCAACAATTCCAGTGATTCCCCTAAAAGCAAGCATTTAGCGATAGTGGGGAGGACAAACTTCCTTTTTGGGAGAAACCTGAGACAGACCCAGGCACTTGGTAGGTGGTGTCTGACGGTGCTGGTTGGGGGCGTGATGAACCGTGGCAATAAGAGTCACAATAAAGATAATGGAACAGTGACTTTAAATAGTTTTAGTAGTTCATGGCGTAGCAGGGCACTGCTACAACTTACAAATGGATAAAGGAAGCAACATGCATGTGCTGTTTTTCTGTCATTAAAATCACACCAAGAATAAAGGCAGGGCCAATATTCAAACATTTGGGAGCGTAGTCACATGATGTTCTATTTGAATTCCAAGACCTGGCAAAATGGCAAAAATACAAAATAAAAACCGAATCATGTATACTACAATCGTCTTGTTAATATCTTTTAGTCAATAATCAATTAAGTTGGTAGAAAGTGCAATTTGTGAACATGGAACCCTCAGTGGTGGAGTTGTAGACATAGATAACTTGGGAAATAACCATTTATTAATTAGTAAGTTATGTAAGATGATAATCAAGTGTCAAAAGGACAGTTTTTTAAGCTGTAAACCAAAAATAAAATAAAAAATATGTAACATCAACATTATTTCACGCAGACAATCACTCTTTGAGAATGCAAAGACAATTTCACGACCTCACATTTTCACATTTCATTTAAAAACATTTCATTCTGCCAGCCGGTGGGAGTGATGGTCAGTCAGTTGAATATAACAAGTTAGCTGCTCTGGTACTTTATCCTACAGTACATGGCACGGTACCATGGATCTTTTGGAATCGATGAAAAGCTCAAGATAAAAAGGTGCGTTGTCATATTGTAAAACATGTATCAGTGACATTTCTATTTAAAAAAAAGCATTTCACAGTAAGTCAAACTGGCCCACAGGTACAAAAAGAAAATATTGCAATAGCATATTAATTCTTCCTTATTCTTTTTTAAACACGTGATTATTATTGTGTCTCATATAATCTGACGATTAGTTCACACCCACACGTCTTCACCAACAGGCTTCACAGGGTATCTCAGGATGGGAGCTACACTCCTGGATCTGAGCTCTGCAGAGAGAGAGAGAGAGAATGCAGCCAACAAACTGTGAGGACATAAATATGCAAACATGTGTTGTCATACTCTCGCACATACGCACATGCTGTACTTACTCAGTCACTTCCTTGCAGTTATATTTAATTCCTTGTTTCAGCTCTTTCTGTAAATCCTTTAAAGATGTATTTGTGCAGTTTGTCCTGAAGAGGATGCAAAGAATTACATGACATTAGGATCAATTTCCTCAGTATAAGTTTGTCTTCCTGCATTTGTGTGTGGTACCATTGCAGTTTAACCACGTTGGATGAACATACGGAACATTCACACATTAATAATGAACACAGGATAGGGACAGCTATAGTGTTGCAGAAGTCTTGTATGTAAGGAGAAGACATACACAGCGCTCTTCTCTGTGACCAGAACAACATTCAGGCTTTTCACCCTGGAGGAGTCGAACCTCTTCACCTCGTTGCTCGCAAAAATGCTGCCAACAAAAATAAAAACAGCACAATTTACCTGGCAAGGTGAAATAAATAAATAAATAACATACAGGGTGGGCTATCATTGATATAGAAAGAGCATTGTCTCACTGAATTGACTTTATTTTATTCAAAGGCGTAACTATTGACCATGAAATCCCGACATGCAGCCACCTACACTTCATATTCCTTAGCCTATATTGGCAACGTTCCATTTCCAGGATAGTTCAGGTGCTGCCGGAAATTCTGCAGGATGTCCCAAACCTTCCTCTGTCTTTGTGTTGGCATTCCAAAATCTGGTGTATTTAGTGAGAACTATGGTTAACTGCTCCTCAGATCTCTGCAGGGTAAATCCAGACAGCTAGACTATCTGTCCAATCTGTTTTTGCACACACTGTACATGTTTTTTAAAACAAGAAATTTTAAAAGGGGAAATAATTAAATCTCAAAGAATGATTCAAGGCTGATTTGACAAAAGACTGTTGAGCATCTTAAAGTATCTAAAAGATACTGTACTAAACTACACTGTAGTGTATATAAAAAGTCATAAGCCTGTCAACCAAAGGAAAGGTGCAGAGCAACTCACCTTGTAGGACTGAATGGTGTGGCGATGTTTCCGTTTAGCATTGCTGTGACATCACCACAGGCAGCATCTGCAAACTACAGACATGGGGAGGACGTTAAAGGACACATGGTAAAGCTTTTGAGGAAACACATTATCTAAAACACACATTGACTGTTACATTGCTGAGTTGTTTTTGCAATGTAGACATTGATGATTACAGTAATGCAGCAGTGCATATATACTGATGCACAGATATACTGACCACCATACAATCAACTGAACTCAGTTTATCTTTTCTTATGCCCCAGTAGTCCGAATCTTGAAATAGGTAATCTGTTATTGTTACACAAAAAAAGAGGAAGTGTAACAGTTTTTATCTTATTTTTCTTCTTTGTCATTGTAGCAACTATATCTATCAGAATTAACCTCATGTATTACCGGTAATATTAGCATTCACTGTTGATGTTACACTGAAAAATGTAATAACCAAAAATCCCTGTGACAGAAAGTATGAGATCAGATCCAAGATATCACTAAGAGACACCTTTTATTTATTTTGACATTATGATACAAAGGTCACATTCCCTTATAGTTTTACTGTGAAAATGTTGCCAATATTGCAGCCATCACTTTCTCAAAATGGCTAAAGTAGTTGAGTGATTTTCTTCTCCTAATGTGCTAGTCTATGATCCACCCTGAGTTGTCCAAGTGTTTCCACGTGAGTATTCACAAGTCCGTGAGCAGACAAAGCAGCAGATGTAGCCTGCCTTGAGAAGTGTTTGGAGGACATTCAAATGCAAGGGAATGTTAGAGAGATGAGATAATAAGTAGATGGACAGCAACACATTCCAAACATAACAACTCTCTGTGTGTGTGTCTCTCTGCCTGCCTCTATGTGGATTTGTGTTGAGTTATTTCAACTTTGTGTTTTTTGTCCTGTGTCCTGCTTCAATTTTATGCACTTTGTTTGTTTTACATGCCGTTTGTTTTGTTTCTGTATGTCCTTGTTGTACGATGGATTGAATCTGTGTTTTTCTTTGTTGATTGTGTGAATATGTGGAAAAGGGTGTTATGTGTTGGTAGTTTCTTGGCAGGATAAAAGCCAGACAAACCAAACCAGGGCTCCTCTGAATGTGTGGGTTGCCACTGCTCGCTCAGGAGAGAGTTACACAATGTGGCTCCATGGAGACGGACACAAAGTCCCATTGATGAAATGACATTTTCCTGTCCTCCTTTACTTCACGTCCACTTACACACCGGCGAGAGATTCCCCCTTATGCTTCAATTATGTGTTGTTTTAACCACTGCTTAATCCCATGACTTAGTCTTATTTTTGGCAAAACCAGTGAGTTCTTGTTGATAACTTACAGCAGTTGAGACTCTGTTCCAGAATGAGCCAACAGTGTTGTTTTCACAGTCTCTCCATCCTGGGCAGTTGGTAGTGAATGTTTCTAGAACAACAAACACAGAAT
This sequence comes from Etheostoma spectabile, assembly GCF_008692095.1. Taxonomy (NCBI): domain Eukaryota; kingdom Metazoa; phylum Chordata; class Actinopteri; order Perciformes; family Percidae; genus Etheostoma; species Etheostoma spectabile. Next base: position 8,066,763 of record NC_045754.1, read on the forward strand.
CAATACTTCCTTCTGTTCAGTGTAGCTGATAAGAACGTGCTTTTGTGAGCTGCTCAAGGGCTGTAGTCAAGTCCCCCTTTGTTGAGTCCAAGACCAGAACTAGTTGAGACCGAGTCAAGACCGAGTCCAAAGACGTTCAATTCTGAGTCAAGACGAGTCCAAATGAGAAACAGTCAATACCGAGACAGAAAAAAAGAATCCTCTTCAAGACCCTTCCCTTTACTGTTCATAATTTATGTGATGTGAAAGACAGTTTATCGTCTATTAAGATAATAATTTTGCTTTGTTGTGATAATCAAAAAGCAATCTCGATTTTGAATTAAACTAATACCTGTTTTCCGAAGGCGCACACTTCATCAATAGTTTTGTTTTGAAGGAAGATGTTACTTTATAAGAAAAGAATATTGTGCTGGACCCGGTCGAGGCCAACAAGAATATTTGGCAAGTCCAAAGGCCAAGTCCGAGACAAGTTTGAGTCCAAAAACCAACTACGCCGAGACAACAGAAAAGCCTTTCTGTGCTACAGCCCTGGCTGCTCCATCTTTTTCGCCATCAGCTTCCGTATCTGTATCTCAACGTAACAGTTTTAGTTTGAAACACATCCTTAACATTGTGAAATGGTTGCAGTTTGGTTACATTTTGGGACAAAAACTACTTATCCAGGTTTGGAAAAAGATTGTGTTTTGGGTTACATTTTGTACATTTCTTACGTTACTTCACTCGGTGCAAGTTCTCTGTCACCTGCGTCACTACGTCATGTAGTGACGCAGGTGACAGAGAACTTGACGTAGTATATATTGTTAGGCCTATAAATCCAACAGGTCTTTAAATCCAACAGTCTGTTTAAACTGTTAGAACCTGATTATTCCAGTAAATAACCAATAAGTTGCCAGTAACTCTGATACTCAAGTCTTTTTTGGCGACCAAGCCCCTATCTGGCCTACTCTGGAGATAGTATAGAGTTTAGAAGAACTGTCCTTTAAAGGTAGGATTTCCGAGAACTGTAGGCAGGAAGGAGGGGGGGGAAAAGGTAGGTTTTTATTATTTTTCAGTTTATTATATTTTTGCACCACGCACTAAGATTCAGTTTTTTCTGCTGAACTAACTCAGATCTTTTCTTGATGTAAATAATATCCTTACTTGCATCATCTTAACGGACTTTCTGGGTCTTAATACCACGTTACATGACTTCCTGGTTTATACCCATCATAACTACTGCGGCCACTAGAGGGTGCTGCCTAACAATAAAACATAAATATCTGTCATAATAAGGCTAGTAGAAACAACCTAAGGGGTCATTTTTTTTAAGACAGTGTGGAAATGACACCTCTGGCATGTGACCTCAGCATGTATGACTATTATCAAGTTTTATTCCTATGTTCTCATGTTGCAGAGGCATGCAATACAGCCAAAGGGCATGAAAAGGTATTTTGCTAAAAGGTTGTTGCCACAAATCATTGAAAAAAAAGTTCAGATGCCAAATACGTTACTTATGCAGTTAAATGACTGCTACTTTCTGTACCCGTTATCTTTGAATCTGTTTTGCAAATGATAAACCAATCTGAGCTAAAACTTTCCCAGTTTTGAATTTGTCTATTACATGAAGAGTCTTACCATTGCTGCCCTCCTTTCCACACCAGGTCAGACCATTCAGCACAGATCCCAACACAGTGTCCTCCACCGTGAGATAACAATCTCTCTTCTTAGTAAAGTCATGGACCACATCCTTTGTTTTGCTCCAGAACATCAGCTAAACCCCCAAAACACATTTGTTAGATGAATTATTATGCATCATAAAAAGGAGTCTTGAGTGGATACAGGCAGACAGACAGACAGACAGGCAGGCAGACAGACAGGCTGGTGATAAACAGTGTTTACTCTGTTGCATGCAGGTTTGAAGTCGGCTGCAGCAATGAAAGGGTCATAGGCTTCCCTGGAAACCTTACAAGGGTCCCGCCCTACGTAGGCTTGTTCAAATGCACCCCACAGCTTTTCACAGTCATATCTGAAAAATAAATAAGTGCTGCTTAGTTTCAGAAACTTGCATCAGCCTCATTCTGATAAAAAAAAAAAAAAACTTAAGTTTAGAACTAGATTTGTTGCATGCTGGGTATGAATGACAGTTTATTTAATATTAGATTGGTTTGCATTTGGGAAAGGTAAACAGGGCATTTCCTCCTTCCTTTAATACAAATAATCAATTTGTAAGTACACATACAGTTGGCTGAAGAAGCAGTAAGTCCATATTATCAGTCAATATTAGCTTAACTATGATGCATAATGTAGACATACAATGTATTACAGTGCTTGTGGATCAGCCTGCTATAGTGAAAGACCAAATTTGGTGCAGTAGTGATGCATATGTTTGAAGAACATTTTATTTATTTGAATGAGGGCATTTACTACCTCCCTCATTTGAATCTTAAATATTTATTTCACTTTACACCTGTTGGTTTTATGTGCTTTGTAAAGCACTTTGTCACTTGCAATTTGTAAAGGGATATATAAAAAAGCTATCATATTATAAAAAAACTATGTCAAAACTGTGTCCCGGTAAAAACAGCCCCCTTGACAGTATGTCAAATTCATTTGTCCTGTCAATATTGGCTTAATACAACAGAAAGGCGTTAAGAAAGAAACTGCATCGTCATTACACTGTACAGTGAACAGACACAAATGGTGCTTACAGTGCAGAACGGAGGCTAGACAAGTAATCATAGAGAGTACCAAACAGGCCACACCTATTGGCTGAACTCCACCTTTAGCGTTTCATTTACTTTAGCTCTTTCTGGAGAGCACTTCCTTTTACACACCTCTCTCTTTACTTGAAGGTCCTATGACATGATGCTCTTTGGATGCTTTTAAATAGACCTTAGTGGTCCCCTAATACTGTATCTGGAATCTCTTACCCAACATCCAGCCTTGGTGCAGAATTACAGCCATAGGCAGGCCGGGGGAACGCATATTAATGTTAAAAAACCTCACAATGTGACATTTTTGTGCCATGGGTCCTTTAATACAAATGTCAATCATTGGTCCATGCCAAGATTGCAAACAAGCATGCACACACTTCAACGGTTACTGATGAATTCAATATTTCTGCATATCAATTTGTTCAGTATTAACATTCACTCAGTTGCCAGTTTATTAGCTACACCCACTAATGTGATCTAATAAAAGAGTGTAACAAATCCTACATGCAGTTTTTGTTCAAAATGTTTTAGAGATTCTACTGTATGATCATGTTTAAGGATGCAGTTTGTGGAGATGCTAACAATGGTAATAATTTGTTGTCAGAACAAGTCGGAAACGTGTCTAGTATCCCAACAAAAACAAAAACGTAAACAAAAACAAGAATAGATAGGCTACATTTAACATAACATTACAGTGACAAAATGTAAATGAACCGTTCTTAAATAGCGCTTTTCTAGTCACAATGACTACTCAAACTGATTTTACATAGTACGGGAACCATTCACAGGAAACACTCACACACATTAACACTCCAATGGGCAACTCGGAGTTCACTTCGACGTGGGACTGCAGGTCCAGGGATCGAACCAACAACCTTCCGATTGGCCACAAAGCCACAGAGATTGCCCCCAAAGAGGAATGTAAACGTTCATACCATCTGGTATTGTGGTGCTGTCATAGACCGTTAATATGAATGGACAGAGCATGTGTGACGTCACCCATTGGTTTGTGGAGATCAGAAATGAGTCGTCGAGTTTGCGTTTATGGGCGCAGCCATCTTGGTTGCGGATGTGACGATTTTAGAGAAGAGGGCGGAGTGAGAGAGGAGCCACCGACCGGTGGGCGGGATATACAGTCTATGGGCGGGATCTGACTGACGTTAGCTGAGAGTTAGCAACGCTGCTCTACCGTTACCTTAGCTAACCACCGCCAATGTGGTTGCAACTGCAGCTGAATAATTCAAGGT
>NC_045754.1:8070712-8092066 GCF_008692095.1 Etheostoma spectabile
TTCACTAGGTTTTAAGTATATCTTTGTCCCATATAGTATTACACATTACATTTTTAAAGTATGAAAACTAAAAACCATACAAGGACATGCAATGTAAATATTTAATTCTAACAGTACATAAATACATAAATATACAAGACCCTTTATGTGAAATTACCAAACATACTTTCACTTGTGACTGCTAGTATATTCATTATTTTATTCCAGTTTAATATTTATAAAGTTTTAATCCACAAAACTACTTAATGTTACTATTATCACCTCTCAACTACAGCAGAAACTAGTCAACACACGAAATTGAACCTTGAAGTGCCAAAAGTTGGTCGTCCTTCCAGCAGAAGAAGGAACCAAAAATGATTTTCTGGCATTTTTACAATCAGAACACATTTGAGAACTTTGGATGTGGTCAACGCGGTCTGTTTTCCACATCCAATGAAATGGCACCAAAACCGCCGCTCTACACAACAGGTCTTCCTTCTGGAGGCTCTATACAACAGGTCTTCCTTCTGGAGGCTCTATACAACAGGTCTTCCTTCTGGAGGCTCTATACACAGGTCTTCCTTCTGGAGGCTCATACACAGTCTTCCTTCTGGAGGCTCTATACACCAGGTCTTCCTTCTGGAGGCTCTATACACCAGGTCTTCCTTCTGGAGGCTCTATACACACCAGTCTTCCTTCTGGGCTCTGCTCTTCATTTTTTCAGTGTGGATACCTTTGTAGTTCCAGTAAAAGACATACATGTAGTTAAGGCATGGTAGATCACATTAATTATATTAAATATGAGCTAATTTATGAGACACACTAAATTATTTATTTAATTAATAATACCTGCTTGTCTCAAAAAACTGATCTTCCTCAAAGTGTGAACTGCAGACGTGACTTTTCGTGGTTCCATTTGCTGGTCTCTCTCTCCTCATGTTCACCAACCATTGCTTCAGCCTGGCCTCATCAAAAGGAAGTCTGTTTGAAATAAATTCATGTGGTGCATTTAGAACTCACATCCCAAAGGTGTATATACTATCAAGTTACACACAAGGCACCACATCTATGTAGGCATCTGTAATGAAAATGATTGATATGTATTTTAATAATTATATAATGTCATACCCCAACGTAACTTAAAATAATGTCTAATTGTTTCATGTGCGCCATTTTACCTAACAATCTGACCCACTCCCCACCCGGAGACCTCCGCTCCAAGTCAACGCTCTCCCCTCCCGCAGCTTAGTCCTTGTGGTGATGGTGATGCTGGGTGTGTGCTGCGCGCGGCGAGGGACAGGGTGCCTGTAACCTCTCGCCCAGAAAGATCCGCAGCCCCGACTGGGTGGGGTGTGTGCAGGCCTCGCCATGACCGTCTTTCGCCCGCCTCCGGTAACGTTCCCAAACTTTCGGGATACATATATTTGACTCAAAGCAGGTCTACTTTTTGACGTACAAATCCGCCACACGAAATATAGGGGTTATGTCTGAATCACACGCTGTTCCACGATGATCTTACCCCGTGCTAATAGGGTTTATGAATTTGCAATATAACGCTAGCTACATCAGGCTTGATTTTAAGCTAACGTTACCATTACATGCGCATCGATTAGCACTCATACCCCCTATTACAGATCCAGATCACAGGCGAGATCGTTGGCGAGATCGGTGCATACCTACTGTATTCGACTGTAACATAAATATATTTTAATACGTTTATACTAGACTGTATGCTTTATACGGTCTGCATACATATTAGTTAGCCGCTAGCTTGCTTAGCAGGTGCAATCTAGAAGCTAGCTAACTGATATTAATTGAGATGCTAACGTTGGCTACACGAAAAACTGTATAAAACAAAATATAATTTTACTTACCGGAAAAACTGAACTGCCGATTCCTTTGAGTGTCTTCGTGCAACCCAACGCTGACACAGACATTATTATCCAACCAAAGTGTCACAGCCACAGCGATGAAACTAGTCAACCCCCAAATGAAGTTCACGTGCCGTGGACAAGCTTTGCTAACACTCTGTCATGATTGACAGGCCGAACTGTCAATCACATCATAGCCACGCCCTAAAACACCCCCGGCACGCCTATTTTAAAATCAACGAGACCGTAATTCAAAAATGAACATCATTCTGTATTGCAGAATACTTAGAACTAGCGATCAAGACCATACTCATTATAAGATGTTTACTGAGTAATAAACAGTGAGAAGTGGCTCATTTCTCCATAGACTTCTATGAAACCAACCTCTTTTGCAACCACGCGTGTCCGCCCTCTGCAGGAATTCAGATAGAATGCAGGTTTAAGTTACTTCCGCAGTGGTTGCACTTTTCGAAACCGGATGCTCTGTCCACTTATATTAACGGTCTATGGGTGCTGTTGAGCTGTAGCATATGGCATTATACAAAGAGGGGTTCTGTTATTTAGCCTGCCCTTTCTGATATGAATTGGATGGACAAAATAATAGAAACACCTGTCAGTAGGCTACGATGCATTCTACTCCAATCACCTCTGCTTCAAATACCCGGTCGACCTACCACTCTTCCTCAGATCACAGTCAAGACGACCATGTTAGTTTCGCTGCTGACTGCACCTGGTGTACTAGTTTTTTGTGATATTTGCTTGTCTTGATTATTCTTTGTCTGCCACAGTTCTGTGAACCTGACTCCTGCTGCTGCTTCCCTCCTGCTCTCCACACTGGACTTCTGGATAATTGGACACGGATCCTCAGAAACACGGTACCGCACACGCTCTGTACCCCGGATTCCCATTGGATTTTGGACTTGGCTTTACCCTGTTGCATCCCCTAACTTGGACATTGGAATGTTAAACCATCATTTTTGTCTCCGTGTTGCCAGCATTTGGGTTCAACCTAGTTCCACACTTAACAAAGCCCGGTTTATCGCCCGTCTTAAACTTACATGGTATTCTGTTCATGAACTTTAACAATACATAATAATAATTACCCTTTGAACTCCTTACACCTTGTAAGAAAAGTTGCCTTCAGTGTGTCCGGCCGGAGCGTCAGTGCCAACACAACTGCGCCAACAATCAGAAGGAGCCCCGCGACGACACCTAAAATAACACCGCGGCTCCTCCGTCTCTTACCCTTGGGACGACCCGCTTCACGATCCATTTAAATGGGAGATATTCCAGTCGAAGTTTGGCTGTCAAACTCTTGTTTTACGTCGCTCGCGCTCCGGCTTCTATTTACGGAGGAGGTCACTCACCGTGCTCGCGCACGTGCGCTGGCTCGTGGCCATGTATGCTCTGCTCCAATCAGGAATGTCTGATGAGGTGGAGCTGCCCAAACTGAGGTCCGAGAATCACAAAAAGACCCGTTGGTCAGCTTACACTTCTACTGGAGTATTTCAATTTTTTTATACATACATCTCAGATGCTATTATACTTCACATTTATTTGATATCTGGTTACTAATGTTACTTTACAGATTCATTCAGATCAATAATCCAAAATATGATCAACAAATGCATTGTGATGTAGGCCTATTACTCTGTCCCATAGCCTAGCCTACTTCTGTAATTTTTACTTATGCATGGCTTGTAATATATAATATAGTATTATTAGAGTGTGGTATTCACAAACCAAAATGCATATGTCACTATTCCACTTTTAATATACTCGCGTGACAATAGTAGGGGTCTGCATCAGGCTGTATCCAGTAAGTTAGAAATACTAAAGTCAAATAAAAATACTGAGTCTACCCCATTCATTCTACACCCCTTTTTTTTATATCTTTAATAATTCTATTTACTGTTTAATTGAATGTTCTGTAGTCTACAGCCTAATACATTTTCCTTGTTTTTGTTGACCTACTGTATTCAGCCTCAATGGTATACAGCTTACAGGGGCCTCCTCCCTCGCCTGACTTCATTCAGAAAACACAAATATACTTGTGGTGCAAGTATCCTCAAACTCAGACCATTGACATGTTTGTGTCTCTTCTTCTGATAAACTTGGCTGCTCTTGGGGGTGCCTAGAAAGCTCAGTTGGTAGACTGGGCTCCCATATAGAGGTTTACTCCTCAACGCAGCAGGCCAGGGGTCGACTCTAACCTGCGGCCCTTTGCTGCTTGTCATTCCCCCTTTCCTGTCTTCAGTTTTCCAATCTAAATGAAGGCCAAAAAATCCCCAAAAGAATTAAATTTTCTGGCTGCTCTTAATTTTTCACCTTTTAGATAAATAACATTCAGTTACAAGGTAACCTTAGTTCATTGAGTGAAGAGACTTTCTCTCCCGCCCAAGACCGCTCGGACACAGTTCCAATCACTGTTGTTCAGTCTACCGATGCACGCCTGGGCTTTTTATACGTAGGGGTGTGTCTTAAAGTGATATCCACGTCAACTCCCCCTACATACGGCGAATGTAACTGTGTGGAAAGATAGTCTTGACACGATTCAACACTAATATGTAAATCAGGGAGCTGCTGTGTGAAGTCCATGCAATCAAATGCTAATCAGCTGCTGAGAGATGATTGTGGGCTGGAACTAAAAATCTGTGGAAAAGCCATCATTAGTGAACGTGCTGAGAGATGCCACAGACCTTTGAGCACAAGCAAAACAAAAAGGTTGAACACTCTAGTAATCGAGTTCTTCCTCTCTGTATTGCAGGATGTGTAATGATTTAAATATCCAATAATACAGGCTAATTATTTGGTGGATGCTTCCCGCGCTACTACGCTTGTATAAATGACACGTATGATAATCAGTGATGAAAAATAAGAACTGATATAAGTATAAGTAAAATATCTGAGAAAGTAGTCATATATATTTAAATAGGAACTTTCAAAGATATAAAATCCCAGAGTGCTCAGCTCTTAAAACCATAGCCTACTTCTTCCGCCACTGATAAGCATGGCTCAAAGTTCAAATTCAACTTGAAACTGTGGTTTTGACCCTACTAGGATGTTCCCATTGTAAAATTGAAAAAGGCAAATAACTCAGGTTGCACAATGTATATTGGTGTGTCAGAGCCTGATGGTTTACACTTGTGAAAAATGAGCACCCTAAACAAAATACTTAACTCTTAACTCTTAGCTAACACAAGACGTTCAGGTTGTGCTGTATTTCTCTTGTAACATTTATCCCTTGAACACAGCAGAGGCACAGGGCGAATATGAGCTGCTGCACAGACAGGGCTTTAGAATTGGTAACGACCCACCTTGAGGCCATTAGGTCGGGCTGTTTTTGCTTTAGCGGTGCTTCTCCCACACACAGTCACATTCAAATTGCATAATAAATTCAATAGTAAAGCAGAAGCTTTTGAATTCAGATCAATTTTGCACTCCAAGAGACTCTCTGAACTGATGTGATCAATGACAACTGTGTGGTATAAAAAAAAAGACTTTCATTCAGGAAATCTTTTGAGCAGCCAGTTTAATTGTAGCCACCTTCAGTTAATATCAGAACACATGCTATTCATTTAAATGTGAGGCCCTTTCTGTGTGAGAGGCTGTTTGCACATGTTTGGCAGGAGGAGTGTTGGGGGTTCTGGATACACTGAAGGATCATCAGGGTCCTGTGAAGAAACAGGATTTGTGTTACACCAGGGTACTTCGGTCAGGAACCTCTCGGTTCGTCTATAAATCTGTCTGTCATTCCAGGGCAAAAAACATATTTTGTCGTTTAATTTGCAGGACATGTTGGACGTCACTTACTGGTCCTTGTCTGTGCAAGTCCAGCGGAAACCTCTGGACTGGAGGATCTGGATCAGGTCCGCAATGGATCCTTCACTACATGTTTCTCTGTAAAAGAAGAATAACGAGAGACTTAATTTGTGGATATAAATAGTTACCACTTACTGATAAGTCACTGTTTTTACAGCCTTTACTTACGGCAATATGAAAGGCTGATAGTAATTCTTTAAAGACCGGCTATAAGCTATTAATGGCTTATCAATCTATTAATCCAATAATTGGTCATACCAGGAAGCACACTCTTGTTATTCCAATATAGTGAGTAATACTGTAAATGTTGGTCATACGTATTGGTGGACTTTATAGTAAGAATTAAAGTTTGCAGTCATAAATGTTAGTGACGTAATAAATTAATTTAGATCCAGATTCTCCAGATATTTTCCAGAAGTCTTCTTGGTGAAATAAAGTTCTAAAAAGAGACATTTGAACCTGGCAGAGGAATTATTCACAACTTGGTTCACTGCTTATAACTAACCTACAAATCATTGACAGTAAGTGATAAGTTATTACAAAACAACTTTTAAAAAAAACACGTTTTAAAGGATGACTTATTGTAGAGTGGTACTGTTTCATGTGAAAGTAACATTTTACTATAATACAAAATATCAGCTGTTTTTCTCCTCACATAAACGGCCCCTCTAGATTGGTCACCACCTTTATGTTGACATAATTCACCCTTTGTGGGCTCAGACTGTCCAGTTCAACACTTCCAAACATGCTGTGAGATAAAAAAAAAAAAAGATTATTTTATACATACTCAAACACAATTGCTAAAGATGTTTTTTATCAATTTCTTTTTACCTTTTCCTACTGAAAGCGTTGACAATAGACCCATTCAGTAAGACCGTGATGTTGCCACATGCCATTTCTGCAAACTAACAAATGGGTGAAGGAAGCCGCATGAGAGTCATTATTCCACTGCTGGTTTTGGAGCAATATGTTGCATGTGAATGATAAATAAAACAGCTGTGTCTTGGACATTAAACTCACATTCTGCGAGGCTAGCCTCCACAAGGAATACACCGGATGATTCCTACACGCCGACCACTCTGGACAACAGCTGAAATCAAAACCTGCCAAATCCACAGCTATCAGTTAAAACCAGGTTGATACTTTTTAAATGAGACATGAATGAATAGTGAGAAAAAAAGTTTACAGTAGGTGTAGTGTTGACGCAACGACATGTTGTTAATAACTCAGCTCTACACCTGTATTTAAAAAAAAAAAACGTGGACACATTAAAATCCCGGTGCGACCAAGATCTGTCCTACTTTTCCTAATTCTAAAATCACACGAATGAAAGCAAAATTGATTACACTTTTTGTTAAGATTTTAAAAGAATTGTTAAGGAAGCAAATTGTTTGCTAATTTGCACATCCAGCAGTTACAGAGCAACATTACAATTTGTTTGGAGTCATGTTTGTATCCACTTGATGACTGTAAGTCCGATATTTAACCTCTTTAACCTCTGCTTTTGGTCTCAACCAACTCTTAAAAAGGGAAATATTTGAGTTTTTAGCTGCTAAATGATCCAACATGTTTCTCAGCTAGTTGCTAACTCTGTCTGCCTGCTGTTGGCTGCTGAGCAGGTAGTTTACAGTACAGGGGGGAATTTTTCAATACCCTTTCACTACTGTAAAGCAGCGGGTTTTAAAACCAAAACAATGAGCCAAAAGACGCTAAAACGCTTTCTAGAGCTGAGGGGAACTGCAGTCTGATGAGTTAATATGGGTGACCCCATATTACAGTACAAGTGTTCATTTAATCCATTGTGTGTGTGTGTGTGTGTGTGTGTGTGTGTGTGTGTGTGTGTGTGTGTGTACATACACACACATATATATATATATATATATATATATATATAGGGCATTGCAGATTTTCATAATAGATTGTTAGAATAAAATTATGGATTGTAAATGCAAATATCTACTCTGTGTTGTTTGTGACATGATGCAATATAGCACTACAAGTGTGACATTACAGTTTAATTTAAAAGGCTTGAATTGTGTTGACCGAGAACTATAAGTGGTTTATTGTAACATTAAATGAAAGTAGATGAAAAATGTATACAGTAGGCCTATATAAAGTATATATTGACTTTTCAATGAAACTCCATTGCTAGGCAACAGCCAGGCCCCTTGTTAACTTCAGTTGATGTCATTCACATACATTGCAATAGGAAATCAACTTGGGGCAATTTAGAACGTTTATAGTTACAACTGTGAAATGGAATATCAGATGAGTAGTAGGTTTCACCAGTGACAGCTCAAATTAGCCGAAAATAATAAAATCAGTCCTTGTTTTTAAATAACATATTTGATTGTGTTTGTTTGGTACCTTATGCCACCAAAATTTAGTTGCAGGAAATGTTATATCATGGTTGAATCACTGCAGACCTCTTCAAAGGATCACAAGATAGATGGGAGGGTTTGGATAATCATTAATTGAACAGGGGAGAAGAAAACTCCTTCTACTACTACCAGGAATTTTCTCTAATCTGTGCTTGCTATGTGAATGTTTCTGAAGAGACAGTGCCTCTTTTCTTGTCATTCCGTCATCTCTGTCTTGTTAAAACTAGAAAAGATCTACCGGAATCTTTCTCTTGTCCACACCAGATGAGGTCGTTGAACATGTAGCCAGCCAGCGTGTCCTCCAGGGTCCAGAAGTGACGTACAACAGCTGCATAGCTGTGCATCAGCGTCCTGGTTTTACTCCAGAAGAGAAACTGAAGAGAAGGAAAGGGAAATGTGATAAAGTAGCTTAAGTCTTTAAAGATGTTTGTATCTAATGAAAAATGATGAACATGTATCTCGTTTTGAATGGTGTGGTGAAAGTAGCCCAGTCCATAGGGAGTTGGCTTTGGAACCGGAGGGTTATTGGTTCAAGTCCCTGTCCTGCGTCCTCCTGGGCACTGCCAAGGTGTTCCTGAGCAAGGCACCAAACCCCCCACCCCTCAGAATTTGCAGCCCACTCACTCTGACATCTCTCCAATTGTGCATGTATAGGAGCTAAGCGTGTACGTATTTCAGGACTGTGTGTCGTGTAGTGGTTCTCAATCTGGGGGTCGCAAGACCATTTCTAGGGGTCGCCAGATGGTTGGGGAGAACAACACAAACCTCATTATTTTGCGGGTCGCAACTCGGAAAAGGTTGAGAACTACTGGTGTAGTGCATAAACCAATAACGTTTAAATTGGAATAAAAAGTATTTTAAAAAAAAAAGGAAAAGAATAAAGAAACAGCTCTCACTCACCCTATCACAGGGCCAGGTCTGTGGCATGGCGTAAAACATGTAACGATAATGCTCCACCGTCACATTACAAGAGGACTGACGGACAACCGCCTCTTCAAACTGTCTCCAGATCTCCTCACAGTCCAACCTACACAAAAAAGGAAATGGATCTTAATTTTACTTTAGGGCTGTAGCAATTAAGTGTCTTTTTTGATAATTAGTCGTTCCACTTACATGCTAAATCAAGCAAAAAATTGTATATTTTGATACCATGTGAACATGGTATGAATGGTATATAAAAATGTAAACACAAACAGGATAATAGTTAGGACCTACATGAAAGTCTCACACCCTTTGTGAGCCAACAAAAGTGATTACTGTTCAACTCTTCAGAAGCAAAGCAAGCAAATGCTACTGAAGTGAATCAAGTCATGTAAACAGCGAGAATTTCCCATGAAATGTATTTTCTCTCCATAGAAAAGTGTAACGCTTGAACATGTTCAACAGTTACCCTCTGACTCACTTTCTTTTTTTCTACACAGAGAAGAAAAAAAGCTCATTCAACATCACAGAAAAACAAGTTTTACTGCCCTTTTTTCGGGCTCTGACAGTGGCCTGATCATTTTCCAGCAAAGATTCTTCTGCTTTGGGAGGTTTAAAGGCTCAATTTGAGTCCCACTCAAAATTGGAAATGTTAGGACATGAGTTTAACGTCACAGTGCAGTACCTCAAACTGGGGTTAACTAGTGTGATGTAATTGTAACACCTTCCAACTACAATGTGCTTAATGTTGGCTGTGGTCCCCAGCTGTGCTCTCAGTTGACCGGGGCAGAGCAGGAACATGAAAAACCCTTTTGGAAAGTGGACACAAAGATGGATGAATGCATTATGTATAACACTTGGGATGGGTGCATCACAAGGAAGAAAGGGTAAGAAGAAAATTTGGGAAAGTTACTTACATACTGTCACACTGGTCTTAAAAGGAGACACCCTGGAATGCCCCAGCCTCAAGTTTATGCATGCCTTAATCCGACTCACTGTAGATCAACAGCGATAAAAGATTTCCTATCAATTTTGAACTTGACTCCAGGTCAGCAGGTACTTTTTCTGGTGACTAAAGTCAAATTTTCTCATGGCATGTACAAAACGTCCTCCTGCAGTTTCCTTTTTATCTCAAACTGTCAAACCAGGCAGCTGTTCAGATGCCTTGCAGGTGATTTAAACACATAATGGTATTTGACCTTTATAAAACAATACACCTCTGAGCATATCAAGGAGATACACAAAAGATACACATTTTTGTTTTAAATTACAAGGGCTACATCATGCAGTTATAAAATATGTGAACAAACAAGCCAGGTTTTGCAACCCTATGAGGAAACATAGAAGTAAATGCTCACCGTTTTCCATGTAAGAGGTTAAATTGCAACAAATGGCGTCGTTCTTGGGATGTTAAAAACCTTGCTCAGATAAGAATATGGCACAAATTGAGTGCTGCTGTGGTTTAATGTGTATCTTCCAGTCACGGTTAATGGCGAACATGCCCGAGAGACTTGTCTTTATAGCTGGACACAAACAGCTCCTAATCAGCCCACAGATAAGTCATAATAAGGGACATAAGGGACAGATTCACTGTTTTTTACCCCAGCCTCCTGTCACAGATAGTTGATCCACATGACTTCCGTTATGGTACTAATAAGAATCTCCCCACAGAGTGTTCTCTGTTCTTTGGGTCATGGTGTGATGGGCTGGATGAGGACAAATGCATTGTTACTGGACACACTGAATTATGAAATTCAATAGGGAAATTTGTACAGTATGCTTTAAAATGAGCCCACAGTATTAGGCTGAATGTAACGGAACGGCACTGGAGGTTGGACCCAAAAGCAGATGACTTGAAGATATACGATAAAGAAATTGAATACGTGAAGCTATCTACAATAACTGTTCAGGTGACAACAGGAGAGGAGTGCGTTGAGGAGATTGATCCATTGGTTTCCGGTGGGTGCAGTGCGGTCTCCTGAGCGTGCCCAGTGCTTGGTGACGATGACCACGTGGTGAGGAATCTTCCAAAGTCCAACAAACAATTCAAGGCTGAATCCTGGCGCCCACTGCCAGCTAAGCCCCGCCCACAGCTCACAGATAGCACAGGATGGGAGGAAAACACAAGGAGGAACAGACAAGGCTGTCACTGGCCAATGTGAGGCGAGTGCAGATTTGATAGGGCGCAGGCTCAGATGTAAACGGTTTACAGCATAACGCGTCATACCCAATGAGAGTCAAGTCACACCGGCTCTGGTCGAGTGCAGATGTTGCGCAAGCTCAAAACGGTTAAACGGTTTACGACATAACTGTCATACTGAAATTTGAGAAATCCATGAAATAATAAACTTTTCTCAATAAAAACCCATCTTCCTGATCCCTGAGAATGAACTGTAATAACTTTGATCCCCTTACTTTTCATCAAGTGAACATCATTAGGTCAACATTTCATTTTTTTGCAATACTTCCAAAAGACAATAAGATCAACCTCAGGTTCAATTTTTGTTAAGTGCCAATTGGCAAATGTTAGCATGCTGAAACTTTGGTTGACATTACACCTGCTAAACATCAACATGTTTTTGTGCTGATTTGCATCTTCACGTAGCAATAGCATGGCTGCAGACTGCTAAATCTAGTTCCGATTAAACTGTGGAACTACTCAACGGGATTGTGACAAAATTGATGAAAGGATAGGTTTCCTCACTAACGTCTTGTGTTTTCAAAATATCACAGATTTGCCAAAGAGGCATGATGCAATTAACTGTCAAAAGTAACATGGCATACATTATTTGGCTGTGAGGGGACTGCATCCTGCATCTGATACTCTCACTTCTATCTTCTCAAGATACTATTGATTACAGATTGTTTCAGATTGTTAAAGTGTGAATGCTAAAGTGTGAATGAAATTATTAACATGAAATGGCCTGATCTGACCTGTCTGAGTGACCTTGCATACTGATAAGTACAGTATATTTCTTATTATTTTTGTTGCGTGTAGTATTCACAGAAACATTGTAGGGAATCAAAGAGAGACCATAGGTTTTCATTCATGGTTTTATCTCATGTCGCTTGTCACCCGATATACAGAAAATGTGAATTGGCTGAATGGGATTCTCATTATGCTGCCTTGTCTTTAAACATACAAGAAAACTATTGCCCTGTGTTGGAGGAATTAGATTTATGTACGCCTAACCGTTGCCAGACTTCTTATTAACTGCTTATGATGATTTGGAATTTCTGCCACCTCTTTGCAAGATAAGGGCCATCTGAGGTTAAATCTGTAAGTTAGCATGGATGAGATAGTGCCCTTGTGTTTTTTAAAGCTAATTGGGTTATTAGCGCTTTCCACAGGAGGGCACATTGTCTCCGAGAGGTTAATAACCGAATGTAGCCTTAAAGAAAAGGATGCCCAAATCTGATTCAGAGCCAAAAGCACTCTCATACATTCTCTACTGCTCCATTGACAAAGTGAAATGCACTCACACTGTATAGGCAGTGATGTAGTGGGGGCTAAACGCACGTAAACGCCGTTTATGCACCTCTCAAAATTCGGAAATGGCGTTTACCCACCTCCAAAGTGCGTTTATCCACCTCTGAATAGCCTATCGTCCCAAAGCCATTCTAAATTACTAGGCCTATATGACATGTTCATGACAAGTCAACAAAGCCCTACAAACTCTCTAAGACCAGCAGGCACAAACAAAAACAAAAACTCTCTGGAAATGCAGGAAAGCAGGGCGACCCCTGGCTCACCCAGTGAGAGTGACCCCTCTCCGAGGCCGAGTCCTTTGCAGCGGCCCGGGTTCGAGTCCGACCTGGGGCCCTTTGTTGCGTGTCATCCCCCATCTCTCTCCCACTGTTAATATCAAATAAAAGGAAAAAGCCCCCTCACCCCCCAAAAAAATCTAAAAAAAATGCAGAAAAGCAACCAATTCTTATTTTTTACATTTACCAAAATGTTAACAAAAAATTACCAAAATACCTACTGTATGTAGTCCTGAAAGTCTTCAAAGAAACAATTGCACATCGACTAATTGCATATTGAGCTTGTTTGGGTCAATGGGAATACATTTGGACATGGAATTCATCCTTAAATGCCGACACAATTGTAAACAACACCCGAAGTCTTCAGCAACATGAGTCTGTGTCACAAGGCAGTCAATACTTTGTGCATAATCCCAGTTTTGTGTCGCTGTTGCTGTTTCTGCTGCTGCCACCTACTGGCCTAAGAGGGTCTTTCTATGCTGGTGGTACCCAAACCTTTTACAGCAAGCAATAGTGATTTCCTCCATGCAACAGTTTAAACTAAAATTACCTTCATAGATTTACTTTATAAAGATTCATTTTAAACGCCCTAAAACACACAGACAATATTGATGTAAAGTAAGCCTATGTGGCATACATAAACTTTAATATAGGCACACATTATCAAACATAAATAGGCAGAGATATAAAAACTCATACGTGTGGAAATCATGCATTGTTGCTGCCTCTCTTTCTGACAACATGGAAAAATTGTCATATGTGCAATTTCCTGTAAGCAGGAATGACAGCCTTTGCTAGCCAATGAAAACGGTGAGTTCACATCCGGTGGCATTTATTGTCCAATAGGAGTGAGAGCTTCCTTTAGTCCCACCCTATTGTAAGATAGCTAAAAATCACCAGAAGTCACCTCAGTCCATCTGGAGGTTGGTTGAGTTAGCTAGCTTTGGAACCTTTTTATGCCTCTACTACTGTAACGTTAGCTAATTACAACGTAAACCAAGACATTACATGGCTGTCTGGCTAAATTGTTAATTGTACGTTTTTAACCGTAACTTAACATTATGCTCTGTGCCAGTTTATTCGTGTAAAAGAGCTAACGTTAGCGTCATTTTGCTGACAACTTTTGCATCGTTACAACAGATTTAACCTGTCTTGCTTCTTAATTACCTTTTCCGGTCAGTTGCTCATCGGCTGTAAATGTAACCGCCACTTTGAATGTGAATTAACCTTCTGTGTTGCTTTTCCTTAACAGGAACCTAACGTTACAATCAGTAACTATAACGCTATCTGGGAATATAACATTATTCAACGTTACTCCTCATCCCTAACTTTAGTCCCGAATCAACATGAGTGATCCTTGGCAAGAGTGTATGGATCACTGTGTGGAGGTCACCAAAAAGGCTGGGAGGGTGAGTCAATCCTAGCTACTGTTACTGCTTCTTCTTTAAATGCTATGGTCTGGAAATAACCTGTGATACAATATAATCTTAGCATAAGTTTTGATTCCAGTTTTATCTTTATTGCATGCAGCAGTATAACTTGCGAGTCAAGTCATTTTATTTAAAGAGCACACATTTTAAAAGTCTAATATTGCACATGGTCATGTCAAGATAATTGTTTACAACATTCACATGTAGTAAAATAACAAAGGCGTAACTTTTGACAGTTTGAAACAGCTGTTTTCAGAAATCCGAATCAGAAAAAGGTTACTGCCACATTAAGGCTGGGCAAAGGGGAGACAATTTAATATCACAACATTTTTGACCAAATAACTTGATGTCGATACTGTAGTGTTCACTATTGTTGCTTTCACAAAATATTTACACAATGAGAATTTTGATAAATTATCATCAGTAATGTGGATATAATGACTGTGTGATAAAGTGGGAAAGACAAATAATAGAACAGTTACAGTCTGGTAAGATCAGAAAATGACACCACTTTACTGTAATGCAGCCTTTAAAACCAGGAAAAGACCCCACTTATGCCACATTACGATATCCAAAATCAAAGACAATATCTAGTCTCATATCACGATATTGATATAATAGCGATATGTTGCCCAGCTCTATGCCACAATAAGTACACTTACGTGGAATTTGCCTTGGTGGATGGTGCAAACATAAAGAAACAAACATATTAAACATTAATATGAAATAAACAATAAATACAATACAAATATACACACAAAATAACTGCTGCATAGGAAAAAAATAAAAATGGTTGAGTGCCGAATAGGGCTGCACCATATGAGGAAAATATCTAATTGCGATTGTTTTGACTGCTATTGCAGTTACAACCTGATTCACAATTTTGAAGGGAATGATTATTTTTGTATCATTATTCTCATTTTCATTGACTAATATTAAATCTTAAAAACATTAAAATGATTATAGTGAGATTTTTGCGAGGATCTGTACAAAACAAAGATGTAGTCGGTAGGATCGGGGACGTCTCTACAGCACCACAGTACTTCATTCAGAATGGTTTGACACATAGTTTGCCTTTAACAAATATTGCGGACCTCTGCGATTTGGATATAGCAGTAGTACATATTAGGATTTCGATAAAGTTGTGATTAATTGTGCAGCCCTAGTGCAGAATGTGCAAAGAATACATAGTATGTGCAATGGGCAGATGTATAGTCCAGGATGAAGGTAGTGCAAAGTGTAGTGACTAGGGATTGGGGAGGTGGGGCGGGGGGAGTCGAGGTCAGTTTTCCATTTAACATTTAATTGTGAATGTATCCAATGATGTTTGTTGTTTTGTATGATTCCAAGACGTGTCTTTGTAGAACAAAACTGCAGTTTTGCCAAGTTCATAACAGACTCAGGCAACACTGAAGTTGAATATTTTGATTATATCAGGACGAAGAGCTGTCGGAAACAGGGGGAAGCATTCCACAGAGATAGACAAGACATGACAAACATGGCTCTGAGGCTGAGAAAGTACATATAACCCTTCTTCTGTGTCATTCAGTTTAACATTGACAAATTACAGTGATGATGAGTTTGTGATACAACATTCAAAATAAAACATAGGGATGAACAATAGACTGCATAAAGTAGACTGAACATGACCTTATCTTGCTGCAAAGAGAAAGCATTACTTAAAAGCTAAAGAATAAGGGTTTACAGTAAGTTTCTTTTTTTATGTTATCAATGTGAGCGGAAAGTTCCATTGTCATCCAGTTATATTGTATTGAGACTCTTACAAATCAGTTCCATGTGAAGTTTAAAGAGTGTTATCCACTTGCCTTTTGGAAAGTTACAGTAATGTGTAATAAACACTACAGACTTGAAACTTACACCTAATCATCTCTGACCCATCACTGCCAACCGTATGTAGCCATTACACACAACACGTTCTGCTTAACTAAAGCAGCAGATGTGGTTAGTCATCCAGAGAATCCGCTTGCTGAGTTTCTTATTGTTGCGATTCTGCCAGATGATCCGCGAGGCGCTCCAGAAAGACATCACCGTCATGCACAAGAGCTCACCAGTTGACCTGGTGACTGAGACGGACCAGAAAGTGGAACAGCTCATTATCTCTTCCATCAAGGAAAAATACCCTACTCATAGGTATTAAACCAGCAGATATGGACGGTATATGAACTGTGTTTCAGTACTGTAGGACGTGAAGCGAAGAGTATTTTGCCTTTGTACTTTTTATTTAGTCCCTCAAAGGTTATTTTCATGCTATTGTTTTATTTTGAACCTTTATCATGACATTTAATGCTTCATTTCCTTTGCTATTCTGGTTTGCACTGTGGATGATAGTTTTCTAAACCTACTATGTGTAATGACGCATGTTCACACTCTTGCTCTTATCACTAATCGTAGCAGCGCTGTAGCCAAGAATTTAAAAGTAGTGATGCCATGAGTCACATAAAGAAACAAATGATTAAACACACACAAAAAGTATTTAAATCTTAGAAAAAAAAAGGATTTTAAACGTTATATTTATTCAGTTTACTGTCAATATGAAGATCTAAATGCTGTTGCAAAGCCTTCTCTACAATGCCCAAAATACATTCTAGTGGGGAAATGCTGAGTCCTTTTATTTATTTGTTAATTTATTTATTTTTGTTAGACTAAAAGTAGTCCAAATTAGATCCTATTGGTCTTAAAATACTGGAATCAGTAGACCAAGACGTATTGCAGAATGTTAACTTGCTCCAGGATGCTAAAATTGCTTGAAATCAAAGAAAACAATAAGTTGGACGAGACCTCAGCGGTGGCTACGGCTACAAGGGATACTACCTTATATCACGTAGTATAGACTCAGTAGTTTTATTAAGTAGTAGTTGTATTAAGTGTACAGCTGAGATAGCAGTCGTATGATGCATACGTTAATAGTTTATTTTCTCTTTTGTCCGTGTGATCTTGAAGCTTCATAGGTGAGGAGTCAGTAGCAGCAGGCGCTCCCAGTGTTCTAACTGACAGTCCTACGTGGATCATCGACCCTATTGATGGTACCACCAACTTTGTTCACAGGTACTGTATAAACCATTGAGAAACGTGATAAGGCACTGGATTTGTTTTTATCTTTGTCGCTCCTCATCTATTCTTATCTTTTAATTAGGTTCTTTCTTGGCGTGTCCTCTCTGTCGGGGATAATTAGACCACGTAGATGAAACTGAACTGATCAGAGAAATGGATTCCCCTGAGCTTAAACCTAAAGGGAGTTCATTAAAGGACTGTTTTTATATCGTAAATGTCTTCTGTGCAGGTTCCCATTTGTGTCTGTATCAATTGGCTTCACTGTGAAGAAAGAGGTAGGTTTTATTATCTGGGAATCATGTTTTTTTTCTTAATTAAAGGAATCATTAACATACAGTTGTGCTCATAAGTTTATGAACCCATGTTAAAGTTGACTAAAAAGAAGAATACAAAATTTGATCTTAATGCCTTTATTTAAAAAAAATAGGACAAATCCAACCTTTAAGAACACCAATTTTCATTCTTTGTGAATGAGTAATGTATTGTAAATAAATAAATGTTCTGTCCTAAAATACAGAATACATAAGTATACACACCCCTATGTTAAATTCTTATAGAGGCAGGCAGATTTTTATTATTAAAGGCCAGTTATTACATGGATCCAGGATACTAAGCATCCTGATAAAGTTCCCTTAGCCTTTGGAATTAAAATAAGCCCACATCATCACACACCCTTCACCATACATAGAGATTGACATGGTTTTATTTCAGTTAGTCTAATAGCTGGTTTGATTTGCATTGAGAGATGATTTGAAAAGATGAAAAGTACTCTCTAGGTATGGTGAAGGGTATGTGATGATGTGGGGGGGGGGTATTTTAATTCCAAAGCCCAAGGGAACTTTATCAGGATGCATAGTATCCTGGATCCATGAAATAACTTTAATAATAAAAATCTGTCTGCCTCTACATACATGGATTTAACATAGGGGTGACTTTAAGGGGCTTAAAGTTTGGATTTGTCCTAATTTGTTTTATTAAGGTATTAAGATCAATATCCAAAAGATTTTTTTTTTTTGTCAACTGTAGCATGGATATGTAAACTTATGAGCACAACAGTAGTAATTGCCCAATAACCAGGTGAATTTCTGATGAGTAGTACAGTAGTTTTCTCTATTTATATGACTTTTATTAATATCTCATGTTTCTCTCTGTCTCAGATAGAGTTTGGGGTTGTCTACAGCTGCATCGA
The DNA here is from genome assembly GCF_008692095.1 of Etheostoma spectabile. Classification (NCBI taxonomy): domain Eukaryota; kingdom Metazoa; phylum Chordata; class Actinopteri; order Perciformes; family Percidae; genus Etheostoma; species Etheostoma spectabile. Next base: position 8,089,143 of record NC_045754.1, read on the forward strand.
GGACAAAATGTACACAGCACGGAAAGGGAATGGGGCATTCTGCAATGGAGACCCGATTAAAGTGTCAGGACAAGAAGGCAAATATTGATAACACCATTAAGCTTCAGTGTTGCAGTTTTTAACCAATCCAGCAGATGGAAGCACCATCACAGCCAGAATAACAGCCTGTTACAGCTCTACACAGTGAAACCTCAGAGACAGTGCCAACTGATTCTTGGGTCTTCAGAGTACACAAGCTGTCATTTGTCGACTGATCTTTTCTTTTGTTTTTTCATCCAAGATATAAGCCAATCTCTGGTACTAACAGAAATGGGCTTCAGGAAGAATCCGGAGCATTTCAAAACAATGTTGGCCAACATCAAGACCATCCTCACCATCCCTGTGCATGGGTGAATATACACATTTGCACAAGTTGTAATTTTTAAACATTTCAGTCTTGTTTGATCTGGGGACTCCCGTGAGTAGTACTTCAGCAAACATCCGTTGAGCAGCTACTTTATCAGAAATACAAAATAATTTGAACTGTCGTATCTCTTCACAGTGCATCCAAACAAACAAATGATATAGAAGTCGGTTAGAAATAATTGCAACCACATCTTGATTTTATGTTGTACACGGTAGTGTTGCACACAACAGCAAGGGACTTTGGAGGTGTGCTGCCTACCCCCTTCAGCTCTCTGTGGCTGCTCTTTATCCTTCTGTTACACACTTACAAATTATCCACTAATTAAAAATGCTGAACATTACCATTGTCATGTTTTTATAGACAATTTTTCAGGGAATGATAGTTGTTAGCATTAACCTTGGTGACATAAATTGATACATTGTTTCCTTTGTCTGCTTCACAATAAAGCCCCCCCCGTTTCACTAACTTCACAAAACCATCTGTCGTGTGCAGTCAAATGCTGATCAGACATCCCGTTTCCATCCACAGTATCCGCTCCCCAGGCAGTGCCGCTGTCAACATGTGTTTGGTAGCGTGCGGATCGGCTGATGCTTACTACCACATGGGCATCCACTGCTGGGACATGGCTGGGGGGGCAGCGGTTGTTACTGAAGCTGGAGGAGTTATCATGGACATTTCAGGTGAGTCATTGGAACAAAACTAGAGCTCTTTTGCTAAACATTTGAGAGGTTCCTGAGGACTCACTCATTCGAATCTAGGTAGCGGGCGACTTAGTGATTTACACATGGAAAAACTGCTGAAGGAGGTTGCTTCACAGAACAAAGCAGCGAGAATGGGCTGCTGTTCTTTCAGCACAAACACAACTGAAGTTATGTTGATGAGTCATTTTTACTGTTACCAATTCTCGTTGTTATTGTTTTTTTCCCCCCACTTTCTGCTCACAAATGCCTGTGAAACTCAGTCAAAGATGGGAAAAGCAGTGCAGCCGGTGGCTTTGTAACAGGGTTTGAGAAAGGTAGTGTTAAATTTGGGCAGCACTGCTACTGACACAACAGCTGAGAATTAGGAAGGCCAAGGAAGCGTTCATTTATATATATTTTATTTAATCTTGCTATGAATATAAAATGCCTGATACATACAGTACAGATGGAAAATATATAATATATCCAGGGACTAATTAAAGTTGAATGAGGGGGGTGCCCGGGTAGTTCACTGGGTAGAGCACGCACCCATTTAGTTATTACCGAGATGATCCGTAGATGAGGATTTGTTAACAAAGTCAAATGAGTGGTGGGAAAAATTAAAGCTTTGCATTTGTCCTGCTCCTTTTCAGAAAGATTAAACATATTGTTTGTAAAACAGATAGATATTGTTTTTCCTTTTGGTGTGTTACTACACACTTATTACATTTTTATGTTTTATTTTATTGTTATTTTTGTTCGAATTAAAAAAATAATAAAAATCTGCCTGTCAAGTCAAACCTGCGAGGAAGACAATGACAGTTTATGGCTATTAAAAGAGTACTTACACTCCCTCATTTATTTAAAAAGAAAGGATTGGAGGAGTGCATGGTATGTGGTGGAGCAAACTTGTAGCGTGGATGGAGACGACGTTCTACCAGCGCAGTCTTTTACTCCCTGGCCGATAACTGGAGGTTATAACCTAGTTTTAGCAGTCTGATTATAACTTGCTGATCAGCTCTCCATATTAAATTCTGATCCTACAGAGTATCAAATTTTAAACGGAGTGGGATCACGATCTTGGAAATCCATCGGGCACGCCTGCCCTATCTAATTTATAATTGCTTTACCCCTTGTGACTAGCTAACTACTTAGCAATTGTTCTTCTAAACACGGAGCATCTCCAACAGAATGCATTGTGCTTGTTTAATCGATTGGGGGGTGCAATAAGCCAAGCCCATGGAGGAGGAAATAATGACTATAATGACTAGTATTGTTTTGTTTTTTTATATCTCTGACAAGTAATTAATTCAATCTTATTACTGACATTTTGATTTCGTTCCATCAGAAAACAAGAGGTGTAACCTAATCTCTACAAGTCAATGAGGATTTAAACTTCTAGAGAAATGTGGATTCTTTTCAGGAGCAGTAACTTCGGGAGCCATCAGCTGGTTTTATTCATATAGACATATTTCACAGTCGTGTACTAACAAAATGTGAAGTTCAACTTTATTTCAGAAATACTTACTTTTTCTTTTCTCTTGCACCCAGGTGGACCGTTTGATGTGATGTCCCGGAGGCTGATCATCGCCAGCAGCAGAGCAATAGCAGAACGCATCGCTAAGGAGATAACCGAGTTTCACGTCGGGAGGGACGACACAGTTGGCGAGTAAATTTCCATCATTTCCTCTACCAACTTTTCAGATATTAAATCACCTGTCTGACTCCATTTACTGTAATAAGTCACAACTCTGTCTTTGCCTTAATAATATTAATAATAATAATAGTAGTAATAATAATAATAATGATATAAGAACCAAAACAATACACTTACCTCT
>NC_045754.1:8092076-8122769 GCF_008692095.1 Etheostoma spectabile
ACACTGAAGTTTGTTAGTCAGCCTTTAAGACTTTCAGCCTTCTTTCTGCTTTCTTTACATGTCATTGTTGTGATTGTGTGCTTTTACAGATTCAGACTTTTTATTCAGTTGTAACTCATTGAAATTGTTTGTGATGAGGGTATTATTCCATTATTTATTCTTTATATTAGGACTGGATGATGTGTCCAAATTTTAATCCCGATCATTTGATATGTTGATAACGATATATGTCACAAGCATGTTTTCTGGTAATTCAATAAATAATAAAATAGTCTATATGAAATAACCACATGGTAAAGCCTACTTTTGTACACTCCTGTGTGAATTATATACTGAGAAATGAAAAGTATTTTCTTATTTTAGTAGGAACTTCAGTGCAAAAAACAACATAATGTGCAAGGATCCGAGCGTAAAGCGCCGTCCAAATGACGTAAATATTGTCGTTACACTGTTCAGCCGCTGTTTTTTGTTTGTTTTTGTAACATATAGAAACGCAATAGAAATGATACATATGATGGATCACGATGCATATTGTCATATCCCCCATCACTTATCTGTTTTTTTTAATGTGGACAATGCAGAACAAGACTAAGGAATTTCAGTCTTACAGCACTATAGACAGAATCACCGTGACATTGCGCTAACACAAAACGTCACATCCGAGTAGACAGTGGAAAACAGAAGTTGATTTAAAATTGTTGAGATATGTAATGTAGGCCAACTTGTTTATTTCTGTTGTCATTTCCAGCCCAAACTGTAATGTTTAAAGATACACCGTATATAGTTGAACACATGGTCTGGCCTATCTGATGTTTTTGCTGTGCTTATTTTCTGTACTGTGTTGCTTTGCTAACGTCTTTGTCTTTGACTCTAGCGTTACGAACAACGACAACTCACCACCGGTCGCACTAACCTTCGGGGGTGTCATTTTCTTTAGTCTGTGGCCCAACCGGTAAACTAGGTCTTCAAGCTGAAAGTGTTGGCATGAAAGCATCAGATGTGAATTTAAGATGCACAAAAAGGAAGAAGGATTATGACCAAGAAAGTCATAGAAAATCATGTCCAGACACTCAATGCTGGTTACAAAAGTGATAAAAAGGCCTTTTAATAAATAGGGCAAGACAATTAAAAATACCCCAACGCGTGGAGGCTTGAGCCTTCCTCAGGGTGTAGTTTGCGTATGAATTTTAAATGATTGAGATTATATCCAGTTGTTCCTTGCTCCCGTTTGCTCAGCGCCATTAAGTTGTGTACCGGACACAGGAGTTGGACATTTTTGTAATTGTGATTGGGTCTATTGAAGTCATTTTAGTAGCCTATATGTTCAGGTTTTGACCAATTGTATTGCTTTTCCATGTAGGGTTTTATCTGTGGTTATTGTATTTAGTTATATGTATTTAATATTTGTTGTTTACACAGTAAGTAAAGGAATGTCAGTGCCATCACTAGTTATTAACTAGTTAATATTTACACCAATCATTGTGTACATTTAATTACTGTTCTGTTGAACTTTTTTTTTTTTCAACACACTGATGGTGTTCTTGAAAACATGTTAAAGGTGTTTTAATATTAAGTATATTTTGGATGCAATAAAGAGCACTATAAACATCTCCGTCTCTTTCTGACACACCACAGATGGATACACTCATGTCAATAAAACCCTACAGAGACAGGTGTCAGCATGCATCTACACGTTGGCTACACTCAAAAACTGAAGACTAAGCAAGGCAACATAAGTAAAACCTGAGTACTAACATTTGGGTAGAATTTTTATTTTGGGACTAAATTTGAGTGTTGGGAGGTATCCTGATTTGTTTTCTCTGAAACCCACAAATAAAAACCAAAGACAAGAATAAGCCATCATATCTGCCAAGACTGCTCCCATGCTGCCTTCACTGTGAGAAAACGAAAGCTGTTACACCGGCCTGTATCGTCTGAAGTCTGATATTATGTAAAGATACATCGGAGAATGGATAAACCTATCTCCATCTAGGCTCCTAAACACCTTCCTGACATCCTGACAGTGGCCTGAATCAGCCGTATGTTCAGAACCTAAATAAATGTCCTTTATTTGCTCTGACCTAGAAAATGATAAACGTTTATTTTCTCCCTATACATTCTATAAAGTAGAAAATATGGAGAAAGAAAGTGTCTCTTGTGGCAAACAGGAAACCAAATAAATAAAAAAAACAGGCGTCTCACACTCTATAAAACACTAGGAAAACAAACACCAACTGCTACCATTGAGATTTAGTAGAGAGATAAAAGCATTCACAGCCATTACGCCATGTAAAATTCTCTGCTGCATTTTCCCTGCTCTTTCAGTCAGTCCATGCAGAGCGGTCCACTGCCCCCCCAGGCTCATGTGCTCTACGAAATAGCCCCACGGTTTGCTCTCCACGGACTGTTTTTTTTCTTTTCTTTTTCAGCCGGTGTTTGCTGATGACTAACAAATGGTTTTAAAACACATTATTTGAGCAAACCCAGTTCTTATACCGCTGTGACCCCCCTCCTCAGAAATCAGTGGTCCATGTTAGTCTGCAGCAGGGGGGTTCAGACGTAATCACCAGTGTTGATTTTCAAAGTCAGTCAGCTAAAAGCCTAGTCCTCCTCTGTCAACTCCACCTTTACACCAACACGCTCATATTGTCAGTTTCCCATCTTTTGTTTCCGGTTTCTTCACTTGGTTATCGTAAGGAAGTCTATTGTTGTCGTAGGAACTATTGTTCTTTGAAAGCTGGCGGCACTGTATTTCTGCTACATCCTAACAATGTTCCCCTGGATGTTTGAGAGTCAGGCTCTGTAGACATGTTTAAACAATGTTACAGTAGCTTTCTGTTAGGGTTTGAGTTTTGTTTCTATACCCCAATATGTCTTCCTTCTCTGCCTTTAGCTTCATGCCATCAGGTTATCAAGCCTTTATTTATTTTAGCCACGCTATCGGTGTGGTTATATCAATGTCGGGCGATCCACAACCTTGGTTCAAACTGAAATATCTTAGCTTGGAAACCAGACACATCTGCAAGTTAATGTTTTATTTGATCTGGCAGATTTGTCAGGCCCTTTCTCACTTTCAGACAGATTTCCAGCTGGCCAGAACCTGGAAGGGCCATTCACAATTGTTTATCTCACATGGGCTGGGGTGAAGACGAGGAGTGACAGACAGCAGAGCGTCATGCTTACATGAAGTCAAAGTACTGTACTGCACTGTGCAACGCACTCACAAAACTCAGAACAAACTGGTTGACTAGGCGTTCAGATCAAATATGAAGATTCTGTCACTGTGTTGCCTATTTTTCGCCTCAAATGTTTTCAGAAACACATTTCAAGTGTACTGCACTGCTGTAATTTGAAAAAAGTTTGGGACCTGGCACCCATTCTTTTTCCTGCTTCAAAAGGGACCAAGCACCGCCCCGACCTGCACGGTCACTCAGAGCTATGTCATTTTGTTGCTGATTTTCTGTAGATTTTTTTCATTTGCGTCCAGAAGCCTTTTGGTCTGCACCGTTGATTACACCCCTTTGGAAATCAAAAATGAGCAGAGAGGTTTCAGATTAATACACATTTGCAAATTAGTCTGGGATTGCCTGGCTAGAAACATCTGAACCACTATTATTATTATTACTATGGTTGGTCCTGAAGTTTGTAGTCACCTTTTAGATACGGTCCTCAGAGGATAAAGCTACTGACTTTGGTCACCATAAGGTTTTTAGTTTTAGTTTTACGGTAAAATATCCCAACAACTATTAAAAGGATTGCCATAGTTTTCGGTTTAGACATTCATGGTCCCCAGAGGATGAAGCCTAATGACTTTAATGATCCCCTGAGTTATCCTCTAACCCCAACAGCGGGTTGACATTTTTAATTTTTAGTGAATTATCTCCATGTTCTCCAAAAAGATTAATTGAATTAACTGGCGATCCCCTGACTTTTTATCTAGCATCACCATCAGGTCAAAATTTCAGTTTGTCCAGTACTTGATGACCAAATACCTGCCAAACTCAAAAGAGACTTATAAAGGACTCTAGACAGGAAACAATATGTCTGAAGCTCTCTGCTCATTTTTCAGTGTGCACCATTGACATTCAGCAACTCCAGCATCATGGCAGGACTCAGTTTTAGCTGTAATTTTAGGGAAGCAAACATCCCTGACATCCGTCATCCTGGATAAATTATTCATAATGGAACTGCCAGGGAGACAGCAGGACTGATGTATTTGTTTTGCGTGTCCTATCACTTCCCTCAGCCTGTCTCCCAACATTCTAGAGAGTGCCTTATATTTAGTGCACAACAGGGACAACAGGGTGACAACCGCTCTCCTGCTGCTCGCGGTCAAATGAAAACTTTCAACAAACCAGCTCTGTGATATACCACATACTGATCTGTTAAGTTCAACAGAGGTCTGTTTATTTTACCTGCACGGTTTGTGAATCAGGGCGTCTAGTGAATCCATCAACTCGTAGAGCAGGATGTCAGTGTTTACTGACGTTGCTTAACAAAGCCGTTATCACATGATAATCCATATCAGATTTCTAACTTGCAGTAAAAATTATAAACATTTGCTTAAGGACTCATCCTGTTTTCAATAGTGCAATAGCAAACAAACCCAACGGGTATTCCAGCACAATTCAACTTAAGTCATGCAAGGGGTGGCATTAATGAACAATGTGTCTGCACGCGCCCTGGGAAAACCCAATGCATATGTTGATGTGCATCTGTGATTAAGTGTATTCAAAAACACACTCGAGAGTCTGAACGAGATATTATATTTCGCACACAACACAATACAACACCACAATGAGCCACGGATCACCACTATTGTCACATTTAAGGTTGTAAGCAAGTAAAATATATACAATAAAGTATTTATACATGAATATTACATAAATAATGTAATTTCCTCGACATGCAGTATTTACCAATAATCTGTCTTGCAGCCAGGCACTTTTGGTATTTTAAGAAAAAAAGTAGCTTGACGATTTCAAAGAATATCATTTTACACTCTCAGGATTAAAGTGCACCGTGCATTTGAATAAAAATGAAAGTTAGAAATATGTCACTTTTGGGTTGAAACATTTGCGCATATACTGCGTCTTTGGTAGTGGTGTCCTAGACCTGAACTGTGAAAATGGCTACTTTTAACCACTATCACAGCCTTGTTATTTGATATTTGCTCCCTGCCGTAGCTCCTGATTCTCTCACATAGGAGACTAAGTAATTTCACTAGTGGAATACAATAGAAGAACATAAAAGGAAAGCTCAATAGCTGTGAAACTGTCAGGAAATATAGAATTCATAGGAGCTAGTGTTTGTCATGCCAGATCCCATGTAAAACTAAGTCTCGAGCTGTAATGTACACCTGTGTCTCCAAAAATGAAAGAGTTGTACCTCAAAGAAATCTGATTCATGAGATTTATGAGCTGACATCAACACTGTGGGATTTTCCATGCAGCACTGTGTTTAGTAGCTTTTAATTACTTGTCATGTCAGCTGTTGCATGTACATATGTGACAACAACATCATAAAGAAAATCCAAATTTTTCCACTTGCCGGCACCAATGCCCTTGATGTAAGATAAATGTGGCAGCATGCGGTTGCAGGTGTGCTTTCCTAGAGAGAGGTAGTTTATTTTGTCCCCTCAGGTTGCTCTAAAGAAACAGGTGAGGGCGTTGCTAGTACTTTTCCCACTCCGTCATGTCAGCTTTTTTTTTAGTTTGCTTCATCTCTCCAATGAGGGAATTTAGAGTTAAGTTTTTTAAAGGAAACAGCCTTTGACAGCCCCAGGTGTCTTGACAAGGTAAGGGTTTCTTTCATTCTTTCATATAGCAGTGCATGGATGACACGTGTGTGCATGAAAGGTGTACAGGTGTGTGCTTCTCATCATACGGGACGCATAATTGTCTGATAACTGCTTATTGTGTAATTCAACACCAAAACACTTTTTAAACTTTTTTTTAAAACAGGTTTTAATTTTTTTTTTTTTGACATAGGCAGGTATCCTGACACATGTCATTTGTAATATCAGAGATACAGTATATATGGTGTAAAGTACTGTATATGTTTTACAACAACACAGAGCATCATCAAACACTAAATGTGAGTATTTTTTATTTCTATTAGACTAACCTGTGGTGGAATTGAAGAATGTGCACATTATAGGTTTACAATGTGAAAAAGCCTAGAGTCTTCTACCCTAAAGGGACTTCCCATCTCCAACAGAAAACACTGTTCACAAACCGCTCCAAACAGCTCTGTTGTAGTCCAGCCTTTACTTCCGTGACAAACGTGCGCCACTTTGCAACGCACGTTATAATGGTCGCCTAGTTGCTAGCCCTCAAACTCTGCTTCTGACTGGGTAGTAGTCATAGACTGTAAATATTAATGGCCAAGGCATCCGGTTTGGCAAAGTGCCTTAAACCTGCATTCTATCTGAATTCCAGCAGGGGGCGACACATGCTGTTGCAAATGGAGGTTGGTTTCTGTAGAAATTAGTGAGAAAATAACCCACTTCTCACTTGATTTGTTACCTCAGTAAACATTTTCATAATGAGTTTATGGTTATAATCGCTAGTTTTATGTCTTCTGCAACACAGAAAGATCCTTTTTTTGAATCATGGTCTCATTGATTTTAAAATCGGCGAGGGGAGTGGCTATGATGTGAGGTGTGTAATGTAACGTAGAGTGTAAGCAGCTCGTCCCTCACTCCTCCCTCTCGTCTAAAATTGTAACATCTGCAACCATGGCCGCGACCGTTATGGCAAACTCGACGACTCATAGCAGATCTCCATAAACCGATGGGTGAAGTCACACGTGGTTGGCACCTGGTAGTAGTCCTAAGCTGCTGTAGCTCCCGTGCATCTGCAACTCCCAACAAAGATGGAACAGAAGTTTGATGCTTCACTTTGTAGCTCAAACAGAGAGCTTAAAACACAGGGTGAAAAGAGGAGCTACAACAATGTGCAATACAACAAATATATGGTGTTTTTTTTTTTTAAATGAAACCACGTAAACCTATTATGCTATAACCTCTAAATACAATTATGACCCTGAAAATGAGCATACCATGAGCACTTTAAAGCTGCAGTGGGTCGAATGCAAAAAAAATGCAGAATTTGAAGCAGAGTGAGATCTCTTCCTGCAGCTCTCCCCTCTTTGTTGCACATGTATATTATAGCTTTTAATTATTTTTTATTTATTTAAGTTTATTGCACTCTTATGCATTTGCAAAGGTACTTTTCTGCACTTTTACAATCTTTATTCATTTTACAGGCTGTCCTAAGTAAGCCACCCCATAACAAACATAATGGCCGACCCATGGCAGAATGAATATGACTTTGCTGTTCAAGTGGCAAGAGTAGCTGGAGCGGTACGAAAAAGCAATCTATGAATATATTTATTCTCTGGTGTTTGCAACATTTCCTTGCATATTTATTGATGATGATGTGATAATCAAAACATGAAATATGCCCTACTTTATCCTGATCATGATCCTTAACCATGTGTCAATGATATTCCATTTGTTCAGGTAATTAGGAATGCCGGGGAGGATGAAACAAAGGTCCAGACAAAGAGCTGTGCTGTAGACCTTGTCACTCAGACTGACGAAAGGGTGGAGAAAATCATCATCGGGTCTCTTAAAGAACAATTTGGAAATGGCACACACTGGTGAGATACTCACTCACTCACTCACTCACTCACTCACTCACACAAACAGACACACACCTGCATATGAATTTTTGTACCGTTTGTGTCATATCTTGATATTTGTCACTGGTTCTTCTGTGCTGCAGTTTTATTGGAGAAGAGTCAGTCGCAAAAGGGGAGCCATGTATCTTAACTGACAAACCTACATGGATCATAGACCCTGTGGACGGCACCACCAACTTCGTGCATGGGTAAGTTGTCAGTGTTGCTTAAGGACAATTGTGTTTATGGATTTACTCTAACCTTATCAAACCAAACAGGCCAAACTCAACAGCTGTGATATTACAAGAAACATTAAGAATGTAATTTCTCCTAAAATTAGGTAAGGTTTTATTGCATGTCACCAAATGTTCACAGTATCTAAATATGAAGCCACAGCCAGGAGACAGTTAGCCTAGCTTATCATGAAAACTGGAATCAGAGTTGAAACAGCTAGCCAAGGCTAGCTTGCTCCACTTACATATTTATTTTGAAGGGACAAAACAAATAAGCTTATTTCCCAAAACCTCAATGAATATTTTTAACTATTTATCAAATACTTTTAAATACCTAGATGCACAGGGTAAGAATAAAGTGTCACACAACCTGATCTGATGCACTTAAGCTACTTATTCACAGATTCCCATTTGTGGCTGTGTCTATTGCCTTTGCTGTGAATAAAGAGGTATGTCAAATCCAACAAGAAAGTCAATAAAAGAAGTTTATCCTCACTTTGCACAGTATGTGAAAGCTGAAATAATGATGTCTGTTTTCAGTTGGAGTTTGGTGTGGTGTACAGCTGCTTGGAAGACAAGATGTATAAAGCAAGGAAAGGGAAGGGAGCTTTCTGCAATGATGAACCGATTAAGGTGTCCGATGTAAACGGTAACATATTCATATGCATACATATGGCCTTGCTTTTGTTTTTTAGTATGTGGAAACATATCCATACAGAATCCTCACTTTCACATCACGGACCTCAAGGCTACTTACTTTTCTAAGGACATAATAAAGCATTCAAGCAGAATCCTCTAGATCAAAAAGGTTGCACACATTCAATCTGGAGGACTTTCGACTGGAACTGTGTGCGTGCTCGTGTGCGTGCACCTTTTATAGTCCTTCTCACACCTATACTTATTCATAATAATAACCCATTTTGGCATGCTGTCATTGCAGACATCAATAAGTCCATTATCATCTCTGAGCATGGAACTGACAGGAGCATAGAAAAGGTAACCAAGATCTTCTCAACCATGCAGAAGATCCTCTGCATCCCAGTGCATGGGTGAGTGGTCTCGACATGCATACATTGACTCGTTATTACGCTGTGTGCTGGCCTATAAAGCCAAAATAGAGTAACCAAATTGTTTTTGTCCCAGATCTGACATTTTGGCATTTGTTTTACCATGTTGAAAATTAATCATGCCTTGAAAATGTTTCATTTCTTTTAAACAGCAGTTTTTACAACTGTTGTGACAAACAAATCCAAACCAGAGTACCTGCACTCTAGTTTAATAATCTCTCTTAGCTCTAGAAGCTGTTGTTTCATCTACAGAGGAACAGACAACTAGAAAGCTAAATCCGTATGTGCCCCGGGTCATATGTCTCTTGAAATGAATTAAAGTTATAAGCATTTGGTAATGGCTAGCTTCACAGTTCAAATCGCAAAAGAGCAAAGGAATAGGGATGTTTCAAATGCCGTTTTAGTGGTAAAAATCTGGTCAGCTTCTGTGGCGTTACCAATGTCTAAAGTCAAGAAAACTGTCTTGCCCACACACTTGAAGATGTAAGTTTTAAGGAGTAAAACATAACCGGCTACACGCTGTAGGTGGGTGATTTCAACATATATTGACCAAGGGAAACATGCATTGAACATTTGAATTGAATAAAACCCATTGAAAGTGACTGTGGCTCTGGTGGTTGGAAGCTTTGTGGTTTGATCCCTGGCCCTATAGTTCCATGTCAAAGTGTCCATAGGCCAAGACACTGTACCCCGAATTGCCCCCAATGCTGCTCCATCGGTGTGTAAATGTGTGTGAGTGTTTATCTATTGAGCAGGTGGCACCTTGTGTTACAGCCTCGGCCACAGTGTGTGAATGTGTGTGAATGGTTCCTGTACTCTGTTGGAGTAGTCATTGAGACTAAAAAAGCGCTATAGAAATATAGTCCATGGACATTTAATATGTCATATTAGGAGGTTATTGAGCAGGGAAACATTGAACCCTGGGAACATATGCTCCCTTTTCTGTCCAGCCTGCACATTTCAAATCCTTTTTTCTCCACTTCCCTCCATCTATAGTTACTGTTTGCTGCCTTTGTGTAGTGTTGCCTACTTGTAATCATTCATCTCTGACTGCTGTGTCCCGACAGGCTCCGTGGGTCCGGGACAGCTGCCACTAACATGTGTCTGGTGGCGTCGGGGGCATCGGAGGCCTTCTTTGAGATTGGGATCCATTGTTGGGACATTGCTGCTGGAGCGGTTATAGTCAAAGAAGCTGGCGGGCTACTACTGGATGTTGATGGTGTGTATGCTTTCAAATCTGATCACAGGACATCAAGTGATTATGCAGCATTAACCTGAGTGCAAAAGTCTTGCAAACCTAAATAAATTAAGGAGTTGATTAGTACTGAAAGCAGGGCTTGTTTCCTCTTAATAAAGGCTTTGTTTGGCAATTTAGGGGGGCCATTTGATTTGATGTCTCGAAGGATGGTTTCAGCAAACAACAAGGTTATTGCTGATAGGATCATCAAGGAAATTGAAATATTCCAAGTGGTGAGGGACGACGCTCCGATACAGAAGAAATGACAATATCCAAATGTGAGAGGAGTTTATCCCAGCCAATTACTGTATGTCAAAAATAAAAAGTTACTGTGCTGTAATCACTACTGATTGTCTTTCAATTTGCATACTGGGTGTGTTTCATTGGCTGCACTTTTTTAACCAAAGAAAATCATTTCAATTTCAATTTCAGTGACCTCCCGGTTACATTTGATTACTCTTCTGTGATTTTTTTTTTATGATCAAAACTACTGGGGTGAGGTGGGAAATGGCTGCAAATGTTACACTTTTGTATACCTAGCTATATGTGTTAGTATTTAATCTTACATTAGATATGAACCATTCAGTATGTAGACCCACATCCAGATGTTTGTTTTGGTTTAATTTTACCCAATTTTGAACTCTTCTGTATAATGAAACTGTTCTGAGACCGATGGTTATTTTGACTGGATTCCCGATCAATTAAGTTATCTCTCCTCCCATCTCATGTGACTCTAATGTGTAATTATCTGATGGAATAGAGTGGAATTCTGCCGGGGTGATTCCCCGCATTGGAAGCACCAGTCTTTAGCACATAGTGAAGTCAATGTTGAAGTGACTTTATAAACACTGGCCCTGATGTCATGTAATGCACTTACATTGAACATCACCATCTTGTCTGAGAGCCTCTATTTCAGCATTATTACTGTTTACTCCATGTCTTACTCTCATATTACTGTCCACCACTAGAGGCCAGTAATGCATCAGCAGTTAGATGGGATCTTCAAGCTGCTCTCTCATTTTACATTGGCGGTTGAACATGCAGTATTCTTTTTTAATAAGTATTAGAAGTTTGTATTGTGGACTGTATTCGAGATTGACTGCATGCTCTGCAGTCCCTTCATTATTTATCAACACTTTTTCTAGCATCACAGTGGAAACCCACCCAAGAGAAGAGGTAATTTTTCACATCTGCTCTTTTTGTTCTAATCTGTAAATTAACTACTGGCTATGAGATCGGTCGCTGATGAAGACCGCAAAGGTGGAGGAACAAGCTGCGAGTGAAAACTAACAGCAACGGAGGAGCAGCTGCAACACAAACAGCAGGAACAACAACAGCAGCAGCAGCAATAACAGCAGGAGGGGTTTTTTTGGAGGGGGGGGGTGAGGAGTGTTTGAACTGGTGCCTTTGAAACATAAATAACTGCAATTTCTTTGTACAATTATCTTCCCATACATCTTCCACTGCTGTAGTGTATGCTGATGTGTGCGATGTCCTGAAAGAGATGTTGTTTGTTTGTCTTTCAAATGACAGCAGTCTAATTCCACAGCACTTTGAACATCAGATGTGTAATCTGAATCTCTCTTATTATTATCATAATGTACAGGGAATGGGATGAAATAATGTGTTGCAGTAGAACGGGGCCAGAGAATAGTTGCAAATACAGTACATCTTAACATTTGCTTGGACTTGCCCGCAGTAGGCTACCAGATGGCTGGAATTTGCCTTGCAGGACAATACAGTAAATGCCACGGAGGTCAGAGGACAACACACAAGTTCATAAATGTCAATTCAGCATACTTATTCAGAACTATCAGTGTTCAGTATCAGTTTTCTTTTCCCTAAATCCTAACCATTTTATAATCTAAATGCATTTGAACAAGTAATAGTTATACTCTAAATACGTAAGAAATATATGCGTAATTTATTGTGTAACAGTTCTCACGCTCATTTTATTGTGGAGGGATGCAAAGTGAGATTACTTGATAACATTAAATAGTTTATTAAAATGAAACAGATGTTTTTTTTATGTATTACCGTACATTATTTTTTATAGAAAACATTCGACTATTTTTGGTATTAAAATAGCAACACCTTATTTCAACCACTGGTAGGCTACTGACTTGCTACTGAGTAATTCAGAAATTTATATATTTCTGGATTAATGCATGACAAAAAAACTAGGTTGCTGCTCGTAGAATAATGTGGCTAATAAATAGTGGCTATAATACAATCGTTTTAAAATCGCGTTTTGTTTTCCTATGCTCGCTCAAGTGAGTGGGAAAACAACAATACGCATGCTCAAAGCTGATTGCGTTTTGTCAAGCTGCAAACTGATTGGCTGTTTGCCTAGGGCTGCTCGTAGTTGTCTTTCGTTAGAGAAGTTCGAAACGTTAACTGCGGTCAATATGAACGATTTGGATTAGCTAGCTATATTCAACAGCACACGTTCAAATTCGTCTTTTAAAGACAACTTAAAGATTAAACACCTCGGTGCACATCTACAGGGAGATAGTGTCATGAGCCAATAAACCTTTGGTACATATAATAATTGATCTAACGTTGAGTGCGGTTCCCAAAACAAGACGGCTAGCTAACTAGCAAACTGCTAACGTTAGCGTTAGCTTGTCAAAGAAGACGAATTTCGCTTCCCGTGTGTGTCAATAATCGATTTATAACGATTGCGAACAGGATTTCAGGACCTCAAGCATCTTTCTGAGAGAGATGACCAAACAGAAAAGCAGCAAGACAACGCGGTCAAGTTCGACTTGCTCAGCAAAACTAACCACCCAAACTGACAGCGCATACAAACAGGTACGTGCCCAGTCGGGTTTTCACCCATGTTAAACCCATAGACAGTTAAAGAAACTCAACAGTGTGGGGAATGTGAAATAGCTTATTCTGTCAAATTGTGTAATTTCCGGTTTTGAGTCTCTCCAAAGAGAAGTTGGTTATTGCTCCACCATTTCTTCCCATAAAAACATCACTAAATTATTCATGAAATGGTCAAAGTAAAAGTGTTACCTATTTCCAAGGATGGTATAGAAACTTGCATAGTGTCAACACCTTCTCTCGAGTCTTTGCGCATATTAAATAACCAATACAGAAAAGGTCAGAGACCCATGGCCAACTGAAACATATTTATGGCTCTATAAAACCATAAACATTGTCTAAACAGTATTTACATTTAGTACAACATACAGATGAATTATTTGAGTTTGCGGAGCATCAGGTTTGAAATAGCTAATTCAAGCTTCAAAACCTTTTTATTAATCCCACAATGGGGGTTAATCAATGGGAGTGCACTGTTGCAGCAGCAAAGGGACAAGAGGGAAAAGTAGAAGACACAGATAAACACACAATAATACATATAATTAAAGAGAATACATATTAAAATGTATTCACAGTATTGCAATCACATTTTTTTTATTGCACGTTCAATTGAGAACAGCACACAGAAATGAAACGGCAAGTATGAGTGGACCTAAAAAGTAGTAAAAAATGAGTGCCTGAGCTGAAGGACTAATTCAAGATGTGAAAAAAATGCACACTCAAATGTCAGAACACACCTAATAGAAATAGAAAGAATAGAAACTTGGCACAGACACTAATTTTAGGAAATGTGACCAGAAACCATGTCAGAGACAAAGTTATTTAAAATTGTACATTGATCAGGCAATTGCATTCAACTCTAGTCCCATTGTCAAGTTTGTTTCATTATCCCAAGAATGTTCTCATTTGTAGGAACTTTTCTCTCCCGGCACATGTTTTCTACTGAGTCTGGCTAAAAATCAAGAGCAAGCATGGTTGTCCTTGACCAAATACTGTAATCACTAAAATCTCTACCTAGATTAAGTCACGTAAGTATTTTATTGGTGTTTTGATTGCCTGGCTGAAGGTTCAGTTTATGAGGCTCTTGTTATCAGGTGCTTTTCAGGTTCTTTAAGGTCCTGTCAGATTCAATTACAATCTTGCACATGCCTCTGACCTGTAGCAGTTTAAGTTGGTCCAGGCGATGAACAGAGGTGATACTGTGTGGACCTAGCCTAATGTTCAAACATCTTAAGTGCTCATATTAAGCTTTTTGGCTTTCCACCATTCCTTTATTGTCTTATATATCTTTATTGTGTACGTTATAGGTTTACAAAGCCCAACGTCTACCTCATAAGGACTTACTATCTCCAACAGAAAACACTGTTCACAAACCGCTCCAAACAGCTCTATTGTAGTCCAGCCTTTACTTCTTTGACAAACGCACTTCACTTTGTTATAATTCTCGCCTAGCTACTAGCGTGGCACGCCCTCATGCTCTGCAACTGACTGGCTAGCAGTACTTAATGCGCGTGTGCAGCTCCCAACAGAGATGATACAGAAGTGTGATGCTCGGCAACTAAAACAGAAAGCTCACCACACAGGGTGAAAAGAGGAGCTGCAGCAATTTGCAGCACAACAAATATATGGTGTTGTACAAAAATTAAGCCACATAAACCTATTCTGGTAGAACCTCTCAATACAATTATGAACCTGAAAAGGAGCATAATATGAGCACTTTAAGCAGAGTTGGTGCCTTGAGTTTTGAGGATGCTGCATTGCCTAAACGCTTCTATGACAGAGGCTAAAGTAAAGCATGCAGAGCACAGGAGCTTTCTATGGATTAAGATGAAATGTTCCTCTCTATTATGGGTGTGAATCTTCACTGGTCTCACTTTTCAATTCGATTACGTTGATCTTGTGAACAATTTGATATCACGATTGGTCTCCTAATCAATATTGTATTTTGCTAGACATGGTTTTCATCGACAAATTCAAGAAGTATAGATTCCCCTTTTTTATTATATATGCTCTTAGAAGACACTTCCTGAGTGTGGTAGAGTCTGAACACAACAGACCAAAGACAAAAAGCAGGGACCGAAAAAAATCAACCAGCAACATCAGTAGGCAATAATCGATTATGGTCTGTCATTGCATCGATGCAGAATCATCCACGCCCGCATCCCCATGCAATGATTAATTTCAACACACCTACTCTCTATTAGATCTGTTGTTAAGGCAACAAAAGCAGTTGGCTCAGTTAAATGTTAATAAACACATCGTGTCTCAAGTCAGTGCAGATGTTTTGTCTATTATAGACTAAATAGTAATAGACTGATGGGAGAGTGATGTTGATAAGCACTGTGATCTACGCGTAACAGCGTCGGCTTTCCTTCCCGTTTTAGGAAGCAGCGACTGTATTGCGTTTTGCCTGTAAAACCGTGTCTGTTTTCTTTATTTTTATGTAGACACCGCTTATGCAGGACCGTGGTTGTAAGTTTAGGTGAAGCCGGGTAACTGAAATAAATCCTGGGCATGTTGATCTTGATTTGTTGTTCAAATCATGTTCGATCTTGAAAGGCCTCAGGTTTTGCCAGCGCCTAAACATAACTATAAAAAGGTAAATATTGCTCTAGTCAGTAGGAGGGGATATTGGATTGCATATTGGATATATTGGAGGAGAATAAATTGTCAGTGTGTCGCCAGATACGTCGATTGGCAACATTTTCTTATTTGAATAGAAAATGTAATCTAGTCAGAATTACATTTCCTTGCTTTTGTAAATTTGTTGTAGCCTATGAACGTACTAAAGACAATGTTATGTCCTCATGTCTTGTTTTGTCCAACCAAAGATATTTATTTTATTATAATTTAAGATAATAGAAAGCAGCAAATTCTAACATTTGAGAAGGTGATGCGGTTATAATTTTGACATTGTTGCTCAAACAATAACTAAAATAGATTGTATTGACTTAAAAAGTTGCTGACTAACTTTTGGTCGATCAACTAATGTGACTATGCATTTCAACTCCACTTTTTATGCTGCAGACGCCACTTCATGCATCATCCTGACAAGCAAAGAGGGACCAGATTGACAGATCCTCCATCATCTTTCATTCATTTCAAGTGTTCGTATACCTTTACAAAGGAAACTGTACGTTGTTATAGAGGGGGCATTGAGAAACAGTGACTGAAGCCAGACCAAGAAGTTACTACTAAAACTTAGAGAGCCGAAACTTGGAAATGACAATACGCTGGCTCTGGCTGTTATTCACACTGCAATTAGATAAAGTCTTGCAATCAAAGCGGTTTTAGGATAAGTGCTGCAGTGATTCTAGGCTCTAGGTTTTTGTCAGGCAGGATCATTTAAAGTTGGTCTTCATGGAAATGAGTCTGTAGAAATTATATATGATGCAACAATTGGATTATAATCTATTCAGCAATCAATAGTGCTGAGTGTATATTATACCCTGCAATCAATAGTGCTGGGCGTTTAAGAGAGCAAAATAATGGTCTGAGAAAGCATTGATGCCTGATTTCCTGATTTCATACATTTAATTTCAAGAAGTGTGTCCGTAAGTGTAATGAAATTGATCACACAGACCATTACAAGCACAAACGCCACTAGATATCCACTAAGAGTCCATCTTTCTTTAGTTCTACAGATCCAGAAACAAAGCAGGCTGCAGGAGATTGAGTCTTCAAGTTCCTTTGGGTCCAGCATATAAAACCACAGTAAACAACAATAACCATAATCAAAATGGAAAAGACAGGAACCCTTTAATTTGTGCTTGTAACCCTTAGATGTCATCATTAGATAATCGAGGCCTGAGGTTGCTGTACGTGCAACAAAATAATGCACAGCACTCACTGTACATCCAGCAATATAAAGTACCGTTCAGGTCCCTTTTGGTGATTTCAGGGATTATTCCACATAGTAAGCTCTACTTCCATTTCTATTGGTGCTTCTGTCCCTTTCCTACTCAGTTGAAGTCATGTTATGCAAAACATTCTGAAACAAATCCAAAAAAATTAGCTTGATCTGGCTGGTAGCCATATTGACTAGGGGGCTCCCGGTCCCAGCTGTTTTTGATGCACTATTATGCTAATAAAAAAAATTAAGGCACATTTCATCAAAGCATGTGCTGAACTTATGCTTTCTGTCTGGAGCGGATCAATGCTCATCGCCCTCCTTGAGGAACGGAGGGATCAGTCCGGACATTGTAAGGAAATCTAAAACTGAGTTTTATGAGATGCAACGTGTGAGTGGTGTCTATCAAAAGCTGCTCAAAAGCGGTGAGTCAATAGAGATATTAACATCACACCCGCATATAGACAAAATCAATGATGATAATCTGAAGTAATAGCCCTTGAAGCCTTTCTTACATTTATTTTAACGCATTAACTGTCCCAGTGAGATTTCCCTGACAGATTGCTTGCCTAAGTGCTGTATTTTTTGAGCTCTTTGATTAATCTTCTTTGTCTTGTCTGTCCCTCATTATTGATCCACTAAACACACACTTAATCGTAGCTTCTAAATACAGTTTTAACAACATCTGCTGTTGCTGTACTTTTTGTCTGTGTGCCCATTTCTTCCTCACTAACCGCTTGTCACCTGTCTTCATATGTTACACTCTAAGGAGTTTTTTAAGTGTAGGCACAGCAATATGCGCATACATACACAGTCCCAATAAATTACCTGCCTCTATCAGCATGATGCCCCATAGTGCACCGGTCTATTGCCACTGGTTTCTTAGTGTCATTCAACATGTTTACGATGTGAGGATGAGGAATCGATATCCCTGTCTGATGCTTGTGTGGGCGTACGCAATTAGCAGCTACAACCTCAGACCAGTGGCAGAGAGATCAAACTCTAGTATCCACATATTGAGTAAGCTGTAACACTTCACACTGCATATTGTGTTTGAGATCAAATGTGTTTGCATGAAAACTAAACTGCATCAAAACTAGTTTGCAAGTGAGCGGAGAGGTCCAAACAGTTACTGTAGTATTGGATACTATTGGTGCGTCTTACATTTTGGATAACGTAATATTGTGATTTGACACAAGTGTTGTCTTTTTTCTGGGTTTAAAGGCTGCATTACAGTAAAGTGATGTCATTTTCTGAATTTACAAGACTAAATAGCTGTTTTAGTATTTGCCTTTACTCACTTAGTCATTGTATCCACAGTATTGATTATTATTTATCAAAACTCATTGTGTGCATATTTTGTGAAAGCACCAAAATTGAACCCCCAAAATACTGCCCCAAGTATTGGATAAATACTTAAAATAGCTCAAAGAAATGGACACATGTTTGAAATGTGCAGCTCCAGGCACTCCAAGTGGTAGTGAACACAAACTTGACCAAACCCCTAACCAATAGTGTCAAATAACATTCTGTTTCAAATCAATTCATATGAACACATTTGAAACTTACCGGGCAGTCAGTGGCAACTCCAGGAAGTAACTGGTCCCGGCCAAGAAATATTCTGGCACATAATCCCCTTAAAATGGCAATTGTAATTTAATCGATACGTTCTGGATCAACCAAAATTCTGATTGGTCGATTTTTTTGCCGTGTTATTTCATCAGGTGGAAGCATAGACCGTTACGGTTTATGGGTGGAAAGCACTTACTGCTAACAGTTTGCCTATCGCAGCTCGACTACAAACATAGAATATCACCTAAAAACGGTAAGCTAACTTTTCTGCGTTAGGTTGCCCTGTCTGTTTTGAGTAGGCTATATGAACATATCAGAATTGGCATATTTCATAGTCTAATAATCGTTTTATAACTACCGGCGCACCCACCCGCAACCACGGTAGCGTTCCCCGGACACCCCCAGACCCCGCTGGATGTTAAGCCTCTATCATCCAAACACAAAAATAGTATCACGGAAGGAATTGTCGACTTTATTGCTCAGGATATGAGGCCCATAGCTGTTATGGAGGGCTGAGGTTTTAAGAACTTGTTAATATACAGCGCCAGCACACCACACCATCATGGACTAACCGGAAAAGGTGAGGGACCCAAAGAGAAAGTTTCAGAGTTAATGCAACACCGCGAGGCACTGAGCTTGACCACAGATATGTTTAAATATGCAGTATATATTAAAGTGGACGTGCCTTTTGTGTTTAAGAGTAAAAGCTTTAAATTAGCAGTCTACTTGTGTCTCAGACGAAAATTTTGAGCTCCATGTTTAGCGCTCCGTGCAAGGACATGCACATAGCGCTGATGCAGCGCTGTCAGAGCCGACAGACGAGTGGCATTTCAGTGCAAAATAATTAGGTTTAATATACTGCAAATAGCCTACAAGGACAAGTACTGTGGGACAGTACAGTTAATTAATCTAACGTACTTTAGTCAACCAAGATTTTCTAAGGTTGATTACAGCCCTACTGAAAATATCACGAGACTACTCTGTATGGATTTTCAACCAACCCCTACTATCAACTAGAGATGTTTCTGGGAATAATAAGCGACACCATGACGCAAGGTCTAAAAAGGATTTTAGGCTTTATTCAAACCACCCAATTTCCTAAATTTTACCATTTCTGTTAGCAGCTTATTTTATTCATTAGTTAGTTTAGGCATATTTTTGTTTTCAAAAAAGCTAAACGTCTTTTGAAATACTGGAAAAAGGAAATCAGCCATTCATCCATTCAACTGTGGCATGCTAGGCCACTGGCTAGACAGTGTCACCTTGTGTCACCCGTGTGACTGAAAACAGTCACCACTGCCTCCCGACTCTGGGGAGAAGGTTATTACGCACGGGGAGTGACCACCGCTCAGCGACAGGGCTCCCCCAAAGGCAAAGCATCTATGCATTTGAATAATCTATTGCACCAGCTCACACATTTGCATATTTGGGCACTTCCAAGTCACTGGGGCACTATGATTCACTTCCCTCTGCCAGACTGTGTTGTTACTAGTATGAAACAGGATGGATATTAAGTTTGTTTGAATGCAAGTTCCCTCATGAATCTTGAAGGCCGCTGTGTAATAAGAAAAACAGAAAGCGACGCCAACAGACTGTAGCATTACTTTGCTGTTTCATTCAAAGACATCAGTGACTGCGGGAAGTTTTGTCCACAAGGAGATACCTGAGAGGGCTCTAAATTGTGAAGAAGACTGACACGAGTGTGAATTTAACAATTGCCAGTTAGAGTGTAAAGAGGGGTTGTGTGGTGTGCAGTGAAGCAGCCCCTCCATGCTCTCTGGCTCTTACCCACCTCTCATGGATTCTGTAATGGATACAGCCTCTGAAGGATTTAAGGACGGCCAGGCTGCTCACCTGTTAAAATAGAGCTTGTCTATTCTTCTTCTTTTAAGCACTCCATCCTCTGGCAAACTTTGACAAAGCATGACTTTTCTGCCGCACGCAAATGATCTGGGGGTTAGAGGGAATACGTGTTGTTATTCAGTGTTTTACACATGCATGGCACACAATAAAAAGTAATTAAATCCGTACTCTGACCTTTTGTGATGTTTCGACAGCTCTCTGCTGTGTATTCACCACATTTTTAAATGAGTGTGGAGTGTTTGAGCGCTGATATCCACCAGTGCGCTGCACTGAATCAACAGAAAGCAACGGGGAACACTGTGTAGTCATGCACTCACCACCAAGGTTATTGTGAGGATTGTCTGGGAAGAAAAAGAAGAGCACAGAGGAGCTACAAGAATGAAATATGTTAGTCTGCCAGTTTGTCACAAAAGCGGTGTGCTCCTATGTGATAGACTGGCAGACCATGCTAGCTCAGTATCCTTGGGGACACACAGGCTACTGTTATGGAGTTGCATTTTTTGCAAAGCTCCTCATTTTCTGAAGCAGAGAGACAGAAAGCGAGCGAGCGAGAGAGAGAAGCCACTGGTTTCGGTGTCTTGGAGCAGACATGCTTCAGTCTTGTTAGGCTGCTTGCATCTGTGAAGGTTTATGGCCTGTGTCGAGCAGAAAGTCCACAATCAACTATCATGACATGGAGGATAACAAAACAAAACCAGCTTACACTGGATGGTCCCTCTTAGCAGCATTTGAGTGTGCGTGAAGAGCTGCCCAAAACCTTTATTTAATGACATGTGAACAGCAGGTGAGAATAAGAGCCAGACTTCTGAATTTTCACTTGACACTGTGTGTAGTTAAATCGCTTCCAGTCTAGGCAAGTTTATTTTCATAGCTTGGACTCAAAATGTTGTTCAAGATGGCTTTGCAATTGGAACAGTATACACTCTATCCTTAGACCCCCAATTCAAATAAGGGAAGAACTCCCAGCAGGCAATAGACGTTGCATTAAGAGTGTAGACAAAGCTAGATGTAGTAGAATAGAGAGACAAAGTCCCTCCCCTTCCGGTGGACCTCATGGGACCTTAATTCAGAAAAACTATGCATGATAGTGAAAAAGGAGAGGCAAATTATTTTTTGATCCCGTTTGAATTGAGCCATATCAATTTTAACGTCCATTTTTTTTTAACTGAAGAAAGTATTTTTCATTTTTGTGTGATTTGTTTGTCGACTGACCACTTAGTTTTGGGTGAACCCGCTCAGTGAACTACATATCTCGTCTCTCAAAATGTATGTCACCTTGCTTGATGCTTGGCTCGCTCGCTAGCTAGTTATCTTTGCGCTGTTCCACAGCACATGTAACGCTCTCTTACTCCAATTCTCCACTGGGCACATCTGCAAATGAATTAATGTTAGAGAACAGAGATGCTGTATTTTCACTTTGGGATGCCCGGTGACACGGCTGGTGGAATATAAAACATCGACTTTAAAGTCCGTGATTGCACGCGGGGGTGTGCCTGGTGGAAATTAGGGGTTACCTGTTTTGTTTTATCAGTAGAGAAGCGTAATAACAAGCAAGAGCTTCTGCTTGTGTGGGTAAGGTTACATCCTGGTACAGTACACACCGTGTCAAATCCATTCAACTTTGAAGTGTTTAGTCTTTCTATTAGGGCTGGGAAAAATAATTGATTCTTAGATGCATCACGATTCTCTCTAGAACGATTCAATGCTTGGTGCAGATAAGTTAATAATTGATTAAACAAGTCTCCAGACTAGTACAAATCAGAAAACAGAGTGACTGAAAGAGGACGGTATAATGGACAACAACTTAGAGTTCAGGCAAGAGCGCAGAAAAAAAAAACACACACACAAATGGCCAAAAGGAAAGAAAAATCATTAGGCAAAATGCATATATGCTGTTGATCTACTTTATCCCAGTACATCTGACCACCTCATGTTTCATGTTCTAAGAAGCCAATCAGCCACCTTTAAACATGACTGAGGCTCTGTGAGATTACTGTCAGAAAAGGTGACTTTCACAAGCATCTTTAAGGCTTAATCATGGAAGGACTACAAAATAAAAACCTCAGTAGAAAAAACATTTCATTAAAAAAACTTGTGTGTGAAAAATACTAAGTCTATACTATGTCAAAATCTAAGTAGCAAACTCAGATTTAGATGCATATTTTTTTAAATTGCGCATGGAAATGTACATAAAAAAATTTGTTGCATTGAGATGAATCCATAATCTGTTTAGAATAGTCGTTGGCCTCTGAATCAAATCGTGAAGTGCCAAGAGATCTCACCACTACTAATTATGTATTTTCACAGTCTTCTACTTCAACAGATTAACAATAAACAGGCTTTCTTGACTTGCAAAATTATATATTTTAAACTGAACATCATATATGCAATTCATGGCTCAATTCCAACAGAATAATCAAATCAATTGTCTTTCCCCTTTCACTACCATTCAACTTTATTCCACATTAAGGTCCTATGGCGGTCCACCGGAAGGGGAGGGACTTTGCCTCTCTATTGCAATGAAAATAAACACAATTACGATACACAACCAAGAGCTACAAAATAGCAAAACTACAAATGAACAGGAAACCAGAATAACAGTTTTAATTTAAGTCAAGAACTACAAAATGATACCATATTTGATTGTTGAACATCTCATTCCAAATCCATGGGCATTAATCTGCTGCTATAACAGCCTCCACCATCACTACTTTGGAACCTGGCTGCAGGGATTTGCTCCCGGTCAGCCACAAGAGCATTAGTGAGGTCAGCCACAGAGTTCGAAGATGTGCGAAAAGGTCTAGCGTTCCATTTCCGCCCAAACGTGTATGGGCCTCAGTTGGTGTATTTGGGCAGTTATTTTGCAATAAGAAAGGTCCGTCCCCAAACTGTTGCCACAAAGTTGAAAGCACGCTTTTGTCTAAAATTGTTGTATGCTCTAACATTAAGATTCTTTCCTTCTTTGCAACTCATGTGACTAAGATTCAAGATGTGTACAATTAAGAATTATATTTAGAATATGGGCAAAAAAGGATTTATTATAAAATTATTTATTAAATCTAGGAATAAAAAAAAAGTGTTGTAACAAAATGTGCTCATTGTCCCAGGGTATAGGCAGGCTGTGCAATATTTCAGTATATAGAAAGGTAAAATGGACAATGGAAATAGTTGTAAGACAAATTTTACAATACAATGTTGTACCCGCTTGAGTGCAGATATGCAAATGAGAAGCATTGCAATGGATTCACTGAGAGCAACGTAGTTACTTTTGTACATCTTTGGCTATATAGTGTACTTTAAATGTCAATTACAATGTACTTACAAAGACAAAATGTAGCTTATATGATTATGGCAAATCAGGGAATTGTAAGGAGGGTAGTTTTATATGTGTGTATAGTTTTAAGCAGCTCTTAAATAAGAGTACTGTATTGATCTTGCATAATTGGATGATTTCCCAGTGTTCCCACAGGTTGAGAATGTTCTTGTCTTGGCGCAGGATGTGACAGCGCAGCGTGTGATAGCTGGGTCCAGTAATAAACTAGTCAAACAAAGGATTATGAACCATTTACTAAAAAAAATACTGCATAACAAGAAATATACTATTTACATATAAAACAAACCAGACTATAAGATGATACAGATAAAGTGTAGCCTGCTTTGTCAATTAAATCTGGTTGGTTTGTCAGATACATGTTTATGTATTTAACTAAACCTTAAAACCACACTATGATCCATACAGAAACTTTATTAATAAATCTCAACACCAAGCACGCGATCCTCCTGACTCCTGTTAAATCCTATTATTCTTTAGGCTGTCATAAGTTAATTCTTGTTCATTTTCTTTGTTACAGATCATTGTTCATTAAAAAAAAAAGACATTGAGTGTTTTAATCAATGTTATAAAATCCTAATAATGTTAAATGAGACACCCAGTAACATGCACTGATTTACATGTCTGTGTTGCATTCATTAAGATCTCATCTGAACAATTTTTTGACACTCAAACTACTCCGGATTACAGTTCAACATTTTTACAGGAAACATGATAAAATGTCGGGTTAATTAGCCATTAGCAACGATTAGCTACTGTTAGCAGTTAGCTCCAGTTAACTCCAAATATAGGTCATACACACTGCTGCGTAGAGGGCGAACAACCAGACTCCCAGCAGTGTGGCCGCGGTTTCATCAGTACAGGAAGCTACAAGCAGCATGCTGCTACTAACGTAAGGCTGGCTCTGAGCCTGAAGTGACTTGTTGAAGCTGTGACATGCACGCGGCCCAGGACTTTACGAGGGGCTGGAGACCGCTGGTCTGTGTGCGCTTTAAAAATAAATCGGTGATTGGAAAAGAAATGTCATTCGGATTTTTCTACCTGGCCGGGTGTACATCTACCTAAGTAGAACCTATGAATGGGAAACACTGTTTCCGCTTTCTGCTTGATCTGATCTCTGAAATAACTGCTTCTGACAAATTTGTAAGTATTTTTAAACCCTGAGTTCTGTATTTTTTGGAACTTTAATTTGGTGTGTATGGCTCTAATGTTTTTTCCAGTTGTACGTCTTGCTGCTGGGGGAAACAAACTTATTAAGAAACTAAACATAAAACAATAGTGCGAAAAACTAAACCAAAAAACATTGTTGTCATATCTTGTAACGCTCTTCACACACATTGCCCACACAACACATTTTGCTGTAACATCATGGTCTCAGTATCTGGCAGTAAAACATTGTGGGTACGGAGTAAGTGTCTAGGGCAGAGGTCAACTGGAGAGCCAACGGGATCAGGATGGTGCCCTGCTAAATAGCTAATTTCACTCGATGCCCTGTTGCTGTTGCTTGGATACCATGCGATTCTAATTAACAGTTTTGTGATTCACATGCTCCTGTTAACCTCTGTTTCCCACATTTGCTACAACAGTTTATGAGCCTCATCCGGTGTTGTGCTGGACGCTTAACTAAAGATAAAATTCAATTTCTTAAATCGTGAATTGCAAAAACAGAACGCAAGCTGTCTTGTGAATACAAGCTGAGTTTGTGGGTGGAACTGCCTTGAAGGATCACGGACTACTGATGTCTCTGTAGATACCGCTCTCTTGCTTGTTATTTTTTATATTATAACAGCACATGATTATATAAAATCACCATGGTGCATTATTTTGCCTTTTTGTTGTTTCAAACAATAAAACTCCTTTTATATTTCCTGAAAGCCTGAATGGTGCCCCTGGGACTGGAACTCTTTTAGCGATTAGGATATAGCTGAACTCTCACAGAGTCTGCTCTTTGAATTAAGTCCCCCTCCCGTCTCCAGCAGGCCTCTCACTAGGCTGCTCTTGCAGGCTAATTGGCCTCGGGTTGACGTGCAGTGTTTACCGGCGGCCCTCTGGGAGCCGGATGAACCGGTAGAGGGGAAGGGGTGCTGCGGCTCCCCTAGAACCATCAGCGCCGGCTCACGGCATGGACCGCTAGTCCTTATAACTGTCCCCTGCAGTGCCCGGTCGGGACCGCGGCTTTAGCTTCAAGTTAAAATGGAAATTCGTCTGAGTTCACATTAGGTCACTTGAACAAATGAGAACCAGAAAAATGCAAGAAAAACAAACTCCGGACCAATGATTGCACACATGAATTATGTAAAGCTTGTATTTCTGTCTACGTGATAGTATAGGATGTATTATTAGCATGGACAAGAGGACTGGACATAACACTGAACATTGACTCTGGCAGAGAATTTTAAATGTTGATGGTGCAACACAGCTAATGAGCAACAATAGCTTCCTTCAGTGTGGACTCAGCACTGTAGAGACCATTTGCTATTGGTTAATGACACTTACCTCACTCTTTGGCTGAATCTAGTGATCCTTAATTAATTTGTTAGTTGATTTGGCCGCTAAAGCCAATTAAAATGCTGGCCTTCAGCATGCAAATTCCTGCTTTAGAAACATTTTTTTTTTTTAATTATTAAAAAAAAGATATAAATACAAGATTGATAAAATATAAGTTCAAAAGGGTTAATAATAAAAGCATAAGGTTTAGGCTATTTTACAAAGCAAAAAGCATATCTTCTGGAAGGCTTTTCTTACTGTGACAATGTCAATGTCTGCTTTTTGTCAATGTCAGATTTCTACACATTAGAAATGTAAGGTTAAGTAACTTCTAATAATCATTATCTCATTACATCACAAAAACCTGAATTATAACTCCAGTACAGTCTACCAGCAATGTCAATTTTATTTGAATTTTACCTGAGTGTGAGAAAATCTTCATCTGTTACATTATTCTGTCTACTCGCTTCAAACTGGCAAAACGTTGAGCACAGCTACATTGTTAGCGGTTATGAATGGGGCCACACTGATGGAGAGTTTTTGCCGTAGAATTATATTGTCTGTAAATTAAGCAGGCCCTCTTGGTTTCAAACTGGCATTTGTTTCAATTATCCAGACAGAGCAAAAAGCTGTGCAACTGCTTTCCTTGAATTTTTCTCTGATTGAATGGAGAGAGCGAGAGAGAGGTGCTCGTGGTGTATGGCATTCACAATGACGGAGACAAATCAATTACAGATGAATACCATGTGCACCAAAAGAATGCAAAGGCTTTTTTAGTAGTAGTAGAGTCAATCGAAGAGGCAAAGCCTGAGTGTCACTGACCTTGTGATGAAGAAATATAAAAAAAATACCAAACAATGTTTGTGTTTCAATTTCATGTTGACATGCTAAAATAATTTTAGGGTCACACATAGCATTTTTCTCTACTGCAGTAGAGAAATTGGCCAGATATCTAAAAAACAAAAAAAAATCTATTTCCTGAACAGAACTCCTTAGAAGAAAGGCTGCAAAATAACAAGAACATGCTCATCTGTTCTGCAGGATTTGTAGCATTCAGTAAGTCCTGGATTATATTTCACAGACAGCAAGAATTGTGCATCCTTAACAGGAATAGCACCTTAATTTCAAATTAAAAGTAGGAGAGCAAGCTTCGGAAGAATAACGTCCAAAACCAGGCTGCTTCAAAATGCAGAATTTTAGCCTTTCTTTCCTTTTTTGTGTGACAAGTGAGTTCACTTTCTTGTTGCTAATACCCAATTAGGGAGATGATTATTGATTGAGGTGTTGAAAGTTGACTGCTAATCTCCTTTCTCTCAGGCGGAAGCAATCGATAGGTGAGTGTAATAAGCAACCTGGTTTCTCAGTGCTCATTAAAACCATTAGATTTATACTGGATACATATTTGTTGAACATGTGATAGATTTCAGTATTTTGTTTTTAACCGATAGCTGTAAAGCACACACAGAAAGGTGAACTGTTTGTCAGTGACACAAAAAAGTTTTTTAGCTAGTATCATGTCAGTTAAAGTGCACTAATTTACCCCAGAAGCCATTTCAGGACCTTCTGTTCTCTTGTTTAAAATAATACATTTCCGTGAAGCCACCTCTGAAGTTTCATTCCTGTGCTTATATTTACATTTTTAAGACCCTTGGGTGCTTATAAACAAACAGTGATTAAGAACGAAGGTAAGCTAATGCCACCAATAGCTACAGAGCAGCATGATTATGGCTAATTACTTCCAGAAGGCGATTCCTCCCACCTCCACTTTGTTTTTACCAACGATGTTAAGATGAAAGTGACTCCTGAATGAATGACTGGGTGCTTGTTGCCGACCAATCAAGGGCAGCTAACACAGTCAAACAGGGCAATTGCGGAGCCATTATCTTAAAGAGGAATTTGCTCTTCAAGGACAATACAATTGTTCTTGACATACAGGTCCTACACCCTTCCTGCCCTGATTAAAGTAAATACCACAGCGAGGCATCTCTTTTGATTTTAAGTTGGCATTTTGAATTTGTTTCTTTACACCACAGTCCAGTGTCCTGTAAAATACACTTTACATACAACCCAGGAACATCACCTGCGTTAGTGTAGAGAAAATGTCATGTTTGCCTCCTGGTTGTCACTTTCCTCTGAAATAATGCTACACTGTGCCATGATGCAGTCTCTGTGGGCCAAGTTTTGTTTTCATACAGTGTATTAAAATGCAGGAAAACTTTAGGAAACATGACATATACCCACAGCACATTAAATCTTAGACTTTTGGGCTTCCAAACTTATTGTAAAATACAGAGATATGAGAGTTTCAAATATAGCATTTCTCCACTCAATGTACTCTGCAGTACTGGAGCGAGATGGATGGATAGATGGATGGATGGATGGATAGATAGATAGATAGATACTTTATTCATCCCAAAGGAAATCTTTCATTGGAACTGGATGTAGCAAAAGATAAGGTGACGTTCCAGCTTTTGTAGCTTCTTGTTTTTCCAACCAGTCCTAAACGCAAAGATACTGTATTCAATTTACTATTATATAGTAAATTATAAAGTATATTATTTAAATCATCACATTAGAGAAGCTGGAACAAATGATAGTTGGACATTTTTGCTTGAATAGTGGCTCAAATTGTTAATTAAATAAATAATATTTGCCAATTAATTTCCTGTTGGTCTTCCACTCAATGTTAGTGTCTTTTAACCATGATAATGATCTCACTCTAACCCTTAACCTTTCAGTTTTTGTGATCATAAAAATATATTCAGATCTTCATGCTGTAAAAAGAGACTTACAAGTCAACACTTTCAACTGGGATGGCTTTCATTTCCCTCCCTTTTTAAAGTTTGGACTTTTCTTACTTGTGAGTGGAGAGTCTTTACAGGTAAACTCCTGCAAAAGTTTGCCAGCTAATTTGCAAAGCTAGGTTAAGCTTATGTAAACGAGATGCATTCTGAATACGTTGGAGGCCCGGAAACAAACATTTTCCCCTCCTCCCCTCCCCTTGACAGACGAGTGACAGCTATTTAAATGCAAACTGTCATTAACAAACACAACCCTGCGCGACACCTGCTTTAATCATGGCAACAAAGGCGCAGCAAGTGGCCGAGTAGGAGCCCCCTCTCTGTGTGATATTCAAATGATGGGGCGGTGCAACATACAAAAACAACATCATCAAAGAATAGTCTGTGCAGGGAGAGGGATTTGCTGCACTACGTGCCTCCTACCACCACTGTTATTCAGCTTCATTTTTAAAGTGATTAAAGCAAGAAGGGCTGAAAGTCACTAATTCGCTTACCCTTAGAATTCTGTGGAATTGTAAGGCTATTTCCTGCAGACCACTTTGTTTGCAGCATAGTGGCTTTGGGTTATTGTATAAGAACATCTCATGGGCTGAAATAATGAACTCTCCATGATAACTCCTGATTTTTGCTGAATCCAACCATAGTATGTATAGATCTATGAATAGATGGACTTTAATAATCCCAAATTGGGAAATGAAATATTAACAAGAAATATACTACAAATAATAAATAAGACAAAAAATAAGCTAAAAATGAGCAAACATTAAAAGAAATGCAAGAACTACTGAAAAATATACTTTGATAAATGAAAAAGAATGCATATGCCTAAACAAGTGTAGAATAAAATGTACAACCTATATACATAAATATATCACAAAATAAATAATATCACATTAAATATGAAGTGACCAGTGTGGATGTAGCATAATAGTGCAATATTATAATGTGTGAGGTAATGAGATAGTTATCTCACACGCAGCTGTGAATTGTTGTACAGTGTTATGGAATGAAGCACGAATGATTTCCTGTAGCGGTCCGTGCGACATTGAAGCTGTCGGAGCCTCTTAGAGAAGGTGCTCCTCTGTTGGACCAGTGTGGGGTGGACAGGATGGAGGTAATCCATGATAGATAACAGTTTGTTCAGTGACCTCCGCTTCACCACAGCTTCAAATGTGTCCTGTTTGCAGCCAATAACAGAGCCAGCCTTTTTCTGATCAGTTTGTTCTGTCTGTCTGTGTCGCTGCTTCCATAGCAGAAGACGGGGGAGAACAGCGCTGGCCACAACAGACTGGTAGAACATCTCCAACATTCTGCTGCACACGGTGGAGGATATCAGCTCCCTCAGGAAATGCAGTCTCTTGTAAACAACAGTGCTGTCGGGTCTTCCAGTTCAGCCTGCTGTCGATGTTACTCCCAGGTACCTGTACTCCTCAACCATGTCCACATCTCCACCCAGAATGCAAAGGGGCCGCGGAGCCGTTCCCTTTCTCTTGAAGTCAGTCACCATCTCTCTGGTCTTCTCCACGTTCAGCAGCAGGTGATTGGGCCCGTGATATAGGAGACTGCAGACGCACCGACACCAGCATTGACAGCAGCTTCTCACCTAGTAGCAGCGGCGCGATGGTGTTGAATGCACTGGAGAAATCAAAAAATGTGATTCTCACACTGCCATCCAGGTACAAATGAGCTCGCTGCAGCAGATAGATGACAGCGTTGTCCACTCCCAGACGAGGC
>NC_045754.1:8122779-8122865 GCF_008692095.1 Etheostoma spectabile
TGGTAGGCAAACTGTAGAGGGTCCAGGGAAGATCTTACCTACATGGGATATGAGAGGTACTCAGCGGTAGTCCTTGAGGCCAGATG
>NC_045754.1:8122875-8134893 GCF_008692095.1 Etheostoma spectabile
CTTGGGGACTGGGACAAGGCAGGACATCTTCCAAAGCAGCGTCACCCTCTGCAGGCTCAGGCTCATGTTGAAGAGATGCTGGAGAACAGCAGGCAGGTGACTGGTGCAGGTCTTCAGGGCCCTGGCGCTGGGGCTCTTTCCACTTTTTCAACCATCACAACTCTAGTTTTGGTTGAAATAAACACATAGTTTACAGATTTACATATAAAAATATGTTGGCTCCATACACTCTAAACATATTGTTCCCTTCATACTTTTACTATTCAAAACACGAGACAAAATAAGACTTTACTTTAAAAACGTTTTGTGGAAAATAATCGTTTTCTCAACTACTCTGTTTTTGTGATCGCTGAAATTTTAATCACAATTTTAAAAATTGATTAAATGCACAGCCTTACCCATAGGGTTATATTGCAGCGTGGTCTGTGGCTGACGGTTACAGCGTTCACGCTTAATACTTCCAAAGATTGTTGTTCCTAATAAGTCACTTAGACACAAAAACATAGGAAACTAGGGTCCAGGTTGAAAAGAATATATACTGCTGCAGTATTTTCTGAAATTCTGTCAGTTGTTTCGCCTTGGACTTTGGCCTGATTCGTCTCGGTAGTTGCCCTGTCTTGGGTTGTTGTTGTTGTTCTGCCCGGACATAATTTAAATGAGGAAGTCTTTGGGCTGTAACTTCTTGCATACCCGCCAAGGTCTGGGCCTTTGTAACTAATGCATGGCATTTGTTTTGATTAGCTTTTGTCTTTTTTTTCTTCTTTTTTTTTAAGCAACTGCTCCACAACATCCAGCTGTATTTGCAACACATTTGATGTTTGTTCATCCACAAATGTTCACAATTTAAGTTTAGATAATTAAGATAATCTTTTCTTTCTGTGTATTTTTTTGTTTACATAAAATCTGCTGCCACTTACAATAATCAAGGAACCAAGTCACTATATAACCATGTGCTTCTGTTTTTCTACATTGTCATTTTTTTCTCATGTATAATCTATGCTACCGTTTGGTTCTTATAAGCCACCAAATGGTATTCTCCATGGTATTCTCCATGTTAAGTACATCTAATTACAACTTGTGCACATTTGGCAAGAGAATAAGGATGAAATTAGTAAAATTCTAACTTAGGTTTCATTTTTGCAGATCCCCTTCCTAATGTAGACTGCATCTGCATTAGCCATATTTGATCCCAAACAAATGCTTTGTGATGGGTTAAGTTAGTGATCCTTGGAACTTAAACCAATGTGTTTACAGACTGAGAAGAGCTAGATTTGTCAGTTTGAATCGACAGTCTCATCAGCTATGTGCCACATTTGATTCAGATGCGTCACTGATTAGTCTAATTCCTGAAGTGAATCATGCATCTGTGCAGCAGATCTCGAAGCAGAAGACTTGTGCATGTGTGTCGGTTGTATCACTACACACTTTGGAGCCGATGTGGCTGCAATTATTAGACATCTGGTACAAGAACAGGAGAGAATAAATCAGGAGCCACTCTAACTAATCAAATTTAATCACACAACCAGCCTACTGGATATTATTAATTGACACAGCATATAACGTATATCTACTTCAATCTGCTGTGAATTGGGCCTCCTAAATATTGTAATTGTATGCAACATGTTCCATACACATATGCAGAAGTCATGCTTCAGAAAAACTGATTGTCAAGATAAATTAGTACACCGAATTATTTAAATAGAGCAAAAATACTGAATTACAAGTACACGTGAATAAACTGCATTCCAATTCTTACTTAAATGAAGTGCAGAAGTAGCCCATTATCAGCAAAATGTACTTTAAGCGTCAAAAATAAAAGTCCTTTTTGAAGTACTTTTTTATAAAACATGAGAAGAGGCTCCAACTAGACATGGCTTTTTGTAAGAGGTCGCAAGTCCAAAAGATTGGGAACTGGTGGTTCAATGTTTTAATAATGTGTTTTTTCAAAATGTAGGGATTGTTTGTGAACGCAAAATCAAAAAAGTAACTTGTAAGAACAGCTGTCAAGTAAATGTAGTGGAGTACATAGAACTAGAGTAGCTTAACATTTAAATATTTAAATAAAGTACCTCAACATTACTTGAGTAAATATACTTACTTACCTTTACCCAGTAGTAAACATTACTTTAGTTTTACCCTGCAGAGTTTGGCTTATTCCAACAGTTCAGACTTAAAACACTTTAACATGTTCACTGTGAAAACTTGTCACACTAAATGATTAGACCTTCAGTGTGCACAAAATGCTGGAGCCATGACAATGAATGATAGCTTTATTTAAAATCATAACGTACAGTGCATGGACTTCACAATAATACCTTTAATAAATGAAGTACAGGGTGCACTGCAAACTCGTAAGACGTGATTAAATACTCCGGTCCCTTGTAAATAAGATTCCTTCAGGTGTTACTTGCAAATGCCAAGCCTCCCAAAATGCACAGGCGGTGAAGTCTGAATGAAGGTAGGAGACTATAAAGAGACCACTCGCTATGTCAGGAGCAAAATTACCTTTTATTTATTGGCCCGTGAAGCTTATGTAGGCTTGATCACATGAGGATTTGAGGGCTTTCGCTTCCAGCAGATGTGCGATATCATCCACCATATCCACAAACATGACAATCCAGTTGACATTTAGGAAGAGAACCTGTGGAAGTCCCTTTCATACAAAGCCATCGATCTGTACTTATCCATTAACATTTGTGACAATAAGTTAGGAGCTGTGGTTTTTATTTTGGTTCGAAACTTCACCGTCATTTCATTTTTGACTGTCCCTTCATACTGAGATCTGGGCTCATAAACAGGTGACAGAATTATACAGGAAATCTCCAGGGCTTAAGTGGATCACTGCTCTTCTTTTGGTATCAAGACATTAAGTCTATATATCAAGGATTTAGATGTCTTGTTTGTCCCTTTGGGGGATATCTTGGATAGGTAAAAAAAAGGGTTTGATTTTGTGCTTTTCAATTTTAATTCTGAATGCGTTTATACCTCACAGATAGCACCTGAACAAGAAAAGCTCATGCTTATAGTGTTCTGTGCTTGGACATAGGCATGTATGGGTTCAATATACCCTCCACTGTGCATATGAAATAGTAAATAGATGTGTTCT
Source organism: Etheostoma spectabile (assembly GCF_008692095.1). Lineage (NCBI taxonomy): Eukaryota > Metazoa > Chordata > Actinopteri > Perciformes > Percidae > Etheostoma > Etheostoma spectabile. The sequence goes on from NC_045754.1 coordinate 8,125,982, forward strand.
CTGAGCTGGAAAGTGTCAAGTAACTCTGAATATTGAATAACAGCTCTGCAAGAAGGCAGCTATTTTTGCTTACCTCTTACTACATTTGCGTGTGTGTTGTATTCAAACACAAACCTTCCTCAACGCTCGTGGTTCTCAACACCATGAACTGCATTTAACTCTTTGAACTTGTCTCCACAAAGCTGTCAGTAAACTCTTTGCACTTGCTTGAATGTTTGCACCACATTTGACGTGATGAATGGCAGCGCCGGCTTTGTACATGATAGAGAGTGAGAGCAGAATGCAAGATGAGCAGGTGGTGCTTTAATTCAGCCACCACGGGGCAACATTATATCCTGGCTGATACAGTTTATTGTGGATTTTAATATTAATGTTAAATTAATATTATATTAATGGTTGAGCCGTTGAGGCCTAAAGTGACTAAGGCAGCTAGGTCTTCTGCATGAGTAACCCTGCAGACTGCCATAACGGATGAAACAGAGCGGGGCGATGAACATCAGCTGGCTGTCTTGCCCAGTTGGGAGACTGTCTAAGAACATCTTCCTCATATTTATACTTTTTTTTTTTTTTTTTTTTTTTTTAACCTTGAACATAGCCTATAACCATTCCTTCCCAAATGAATTTACCATAACTTCTGCGATGAATCCTTGGTCACAAACAAATGTTTGTTTTCCATCCTTACCCCTCCCACACACCCGGGCCTGGTGCTTTGGCTCTGAACCTTGGCTACTTGTCAAGGGCACAGGGGTTGCTCAATTTATTTTTTTGGTTATGAAAACCAGTCAGATGCAGCTGCTGATTATGGGGAGAGTGCAGGACATGTAAAGCACCTCAGGGCTAAAAGGAAATAAATGATTTTTGCCTACAAGGTTAGAAAGAGTGAACTTTGAAAACCAACCAGGCTCAGTAGTACGCCAATTAACGGTTTTGATTTGATAAGCGTGCAGGAACTCTCATCTTGGCCTGTAATTAGTGGGGATTATCGAGCATAAACAATATTTTAAATCAAACCCCTCACATTCAACCTTCGGTGTCTTTGTGTGAAAAATTTAAGCTCACATGAATTGTGTTTACACAGTCGGAAAACCTATTTTCTAAACATTTATTTTTTTCTTTGACATTAACATCAAATGCATATATTTTTAGCTCCCTCTTCGTCTCTTACCTCGAAAGCAAGTGAAATTAGAGAAGTTGCTTCACAATTCCATCTCCTGTGACTTCTATTTATTCTTTTTAGCAACATATATTATTAAGCATCAAAGGCTTTTGTCAGCATATTTATAAAAATTTTGATTATTTCATTGGGTTATGCATTTCATTATGTGGAAGAGGGAAGTGAGAGCTTTCCTGTTTTGAACATAAAAGAAAATATTAATAACTGTCCACTATTGGTCACTTTACATGCTGTTATGGGCTTTAAGCAGTCCCTCTAGATATCTAAGACAAATGCACTGGTAAGCAGATACACACACACACACACACACACACACACACACACACACACACACCACCACAACACACCACACACACCACAACACACACACACACACACACACACACACACACACACACACACACACACACACACACATCTGTTCTAGCAGTACTGCATTAAGAGACTCCCTTCATGTGCGTCAGACGAGTTTTCATTTTTTTGTGAAGCATCAACGTCTAAAAATGAGGATTCACAACTGATGTAAACGCAGCCAGCTCATTGTGCGTCGGCCCAACCGTCTCTTCACCTTTTGTTTGTACTGTAAAGCAGGCTGCGTCAGGCAGCTTCAGAAAGCAATCAAGCTCTGTCTAATAAATGTTGGTTTTATCTAAGCCTCCATTTACCAAACTCCTGTAGAGCTAATAAAGGAGGGGGGGGAGAAGCTCTGGGTTTTAAATGACGTACAGTAAGTACTGTTTAATCAACATATCTTAATACTTAAAAGTACCTCACCTAAATCTACTTTGGTCTGAATCTGTATCTCTGTTGATTAATCTGGATTGTAAACATTGAAATGTTGTAAAATCATTTCAGAGTTGGAAAATATGACTGCATATATAAATAATATTGTTAGGGACTGCAAATTAAAATGGAGTGTAAAAAGGGTACCTCTTCCTCAATTTCTTGGTACACATTGGATTATTTATTTAATTTCCCCTAAGAAACTTTTCCTTTACTTACATATTTCCACGTTTCTTAAATATGCTAATAAGATGGCCATGCTCAATCATTTTCAAAGCAGTGATTGGTCCATGGTCTGTGTGAATACAGAAGAGGACTAGAGCCACATGTGAAAAATGTATTTGAGTTCTGAATTAAAAGTCAGAAATCTGAGGAAAAAAAATCAGAATTCTTACTTTAAAAAACTATATTTTTTTAATTATTTTACTTTATTCTCAGAATTCTGACTTTCAATTCAGAACTCAAACACATTTTTTCACATGTAGCTTATCCTCTTCTGTAGCGTGTGTTTGCTTGCCAGCTAAAACACTTTACCTGCTGTTACAGAGTGTATACAGTAGGCTGTAGTATAGGGGGTATGGATGAATAACATTACGCGTACGTCCGCTGGCTGGTTTAATTTTAAAAGGAAACTTAACTTCAGCTAGATGAAAAACCTAGTGCGCAACGTGTTTAGCCACCAGAATTTGACGTTAAGCTAGTTAGTAGCTTCACAGCTACACAGAAATTACTTGCACCACACAACCTGTAGTCCAAAGCTTATTTCCACTGTGGTCATTGATGAAGATGACAATTTAATGAAAATGAACAGGAGTAGCGCGTCTGTAAACTCTTAAGTGGGGCTGGGCACTGAATTCAATACTTTTTTAGGCACCGACCATATTGCCTCCAAAGTATTGAGTATCCAAAAGTTTAATACTAAATTTCAATATCTAAGGAGTAAATCTCAGCATTGTTGAGCCAATAAGCAAGCAGCATGCATCCCCCAAGATCTAAAAATGCTGGTGATTGGCTGCCTAACTTTACACGTCATCAAGACATGCAGGAAAACTACGTTCCACAGAGACAGCTCACGTAGTAGGAGCTGAAAAATATTTTGCCGTAATGTTGCAATTTCTTTTTGTTTGATCCAATATGCATCAAAAAAGTATTGTTTAGGAACTAGTATTAAAGTCACAGAATTGGTATTGGAATCAACATGTTTTTGAACAATACCCAGCCCTACATTCAAGTAGCATTAGCTAACTTTGTTTGTATTAACTTGGTAGGTAAAATATTACTACTAGTAAATAGGCCCTATGGTGATTTCAGACCCTGGACCAATCACTGTCTGTGCTGACCAAAACAACACGAAAAAGAAAGCGTTAAAAAATAAAATGAGCTAGTGAAAAACAAATAGAAGAGTAAAATGGGAAAATAAATCTTTTTTTGTTTTGTTTTACCAACTTAGAGGTTGAAAGAAAAGTATATTGCTTTATATTTATTTATGTATTCATTTGTATTTGAGACTTGTCTGATAATGTTTCAGTGCTCCAAACTGTGTTACACACAGCATGTGAGCTTCGAAAGGGAGTCCAGTCTGAGAAAATAACTTGAAATAAGCAGGAGTGAAGTATGCAATCATCTTTGGGAGCCATTGCTTGGGGGACATCGAGTCAGATTTATGTGAAATGATTTAGGAGATAAAACCAGGATGTGCTACATTTTGGCGTGTACATATCCATTTATGTAATTAACTAGGAGTGCTCCCGTTAGCGACAACGGTTAATAAGCTCCGGTGGGAACATGGGGAGGCAGGTGAACCCGTGGCCCTGGAGATGTTAAACACAGATGAATAGATGCCATCGCACACACACTGCCTAGTAAATCAGATAAAATGAGCAGTGGAACAGGACCCAAATGGGCCTTGCGGTGAAAACTCAATATCACATAAATGAACAGGCCTCTCATAGATATTGAAAACTGGTAACCTTGCCACTGCGTGCTCACCTTTTCTATTGCTCTCACGCCCACTTGTACATTTATGGTCTTTACCTTCTTCACGTCAATTTTAGCCTTCAAAACCTTTACACGTGCATGCTGGCCTTAATGGGCAGTTGGCTTAATGAATGTATAATTTTAATAGCTCTGGTAACAAGACATTGACAACCATAAATTACAAAGACGTGTAGTATTGCTAACTGCTACATAGCTTTCCTAGTTATCAGGCGATGCACTGTGGCCCTCATCTGGAGATGAAGCAATGACCTCCTGAACCCTTTGCACCTTGCGAAAATAAAAGCTTTTATAGACAGTTTCGACACAGCAAGTTTTACTGAGATTTCCACAAATGTGCTTCAAGGATGACCCATTTAAATCATGTATTTTGTGGTATATTCCTTTGAGACACTTGACAAGTCTTTACTGCTGCCTCTCGCTTTGAAGAAATCTCAAATGGATTCTCCTATATACATCAAGCTTGGCTACTACTGTTTTTTTTCGTACTTACATTTCCTGTTTCTTACTCAGCAGAGGAGTGAGATAGCAAGTTATTGGTAGGAGCAGGAGGGGAAGCCCCTGAACTTTTATTCTACAAAATTCACACTGGATGCAGAAAAACAAGTCTTGAATGGACAGTGGAACACTCAAGTAAGATAATTTGTATCACTGATTTAGAATTATTTCTAGATAAATGACCCTGAGAATTATAAAGTTTTATTCTGAATGACTTTAGAGTTTAAATATGATACCTAACATCAAATCAAATATACAAGAAAAATATTGTTGATGCAAAATGAATATGCTGTTCACCCTATCATTGTCATTATTTTATTGGCTTATTTTGACATGGAAACCTGTATAACCAGTAGTTGAAAAGATGTCTCAGACCCAGTTATCTAAAGACGACAAAATACAATAGGTTGTGATCCACTGAATAGTCTGCCATCCTGCCATGTCTCTCAGGCACGTTACTGCAAGAATCTATGAATGCCTAATCTGACACAGTGATCATCACGAAAAAATAAAAAATGGTATAGTCTGACCCCGGCATCGCAGGTCAGATGGAAAATCATTACAAGAAGCTTAAAATGTACACTGAGTTGATGCTGATGCAGAGTGGTTTTTTGATGCAGGCTAATATATTCTCTCCAAACTGTAACACTGTGTCACATATCATTAGGAAGTTATTCTACACACAAGTGCACCAGAGAGAATAGGGAATAATTACACAGTTTGATGCCAGAAATATCCATTTAGATTCATAATGCAAGAAAACAGAGCTGGGAGTGTAAAGAGAACTGGAAGGAAACATGACTGTGAAGACCAACACAGGTCATGTTTAAGAGAATTATTCTGGGCTTTTTAGTTAAATTTGCTTGGTGAGACCTTTTTTTATGAAAAAAGAAAATAACTGTTAACGGACAGTGTTACAGATCTTTTACACTACTCTTCTACAGAATATACTGTAGGCCATTACTGATGTACCTCCAGTCTTTTTGAATAATGCGCCTCACAGTTATCTTGCTATTTTTATGACCTTTGTAATTATGAAATAATGGTCTGAACTTCTCCAGCGCAACTATCTATACTTACGTTGTGTAATAATAAAATAAAATCCTATAATAATCCCATAACAATGCACTTATCAGAAAAGTGTCCCCCATTTAAGTTGGCCCTAATTGCATAGAGTTATGGTCTATTAGATGGGTTTAGAATAGCTGCACTTGGCACTTTTATGAAGTGGGGATATGAGAGAGAAAGTGTGGGAAAGAATGCTTTTCTGGGTGTTTTTTATTTTATGAGCTTTTCAGTAACTTTGGGCCAGACATCCCCTCGCCCTGCCCTTTTACTTTGTCTCTTCATTCCTATGATTTTAATAATGAAACTCCAGTGGTTGTGCCTTGTAGCAGTACTCTTGCACATCATAGTTGCACAAGAAGAGTGCTTAGATCGCCAGTCGCTGTCGCAAAGGGCTGCACAGTGAAGACGAAGATAGAAATTCTTTTTTCAAGCAATGTCACCTTGATAGAATCACAAGAATGGAGTTCAGCAGTTCTCTGGAAGTCACTGTGCTGCATATTATTCAACACTTTGATGTAAGGTGTCAGTTAACAATAGGAAATATATTTCCTGACTTTAGGTGAACAGAGAGGTGCTGTAGGCACTCATGCTTTAAGCAGAAGTTGGATGAGACACTCTCCCCAATGACCATTAATGTAGAACAAGAAATATCTAAGTTATGTGCTCTTTTTTTGGGGGGGGGGGGGGGGGAACACAGCCCTGATTATCATACTCTCCCACTGCACAAGTCCCTTTGGTGGTGTTTGGATGATTTGCAGACCAATACATTTTCACAGATTGATGCCACAGATTCAATAAAACATGTCCAGTTGCTCCCCCAGACTCGGATCGTTCTCCAGCCCTCTCATTCACTCCTCCGTCCTTCACACTGCTCATCTACGGCTCTGCAGCGGTAATTAACAGCAGCGTTATGTCTGGGGAGATACTGAGAGCTATGTCAGAAAATTAGGCTGTGGAATAATGAGGGTTGAGGGACATGTAGTGTACTGCAGGTCTGTAGCGCAGCATTAAAATCAAAAGACTTTCACAGCTAATTGGAGAGGGGTTAAACTGCTTGGCTGCCTTGCCCCTGTCCCAAGCCCTTCGCCCAAACTCGCCCCTTAGGAGATGAATGCCTCTCTTTTTGCCGTAATTTTGTGTTTCATTTCCATACCAAATGTGATTATTTTTTTATTTTTATTTTTCTCCTCTTTACAGAGGGAATCTGTGGTGGTAGGACACCAGCTATGTTTCCATCCACACGTTTTTATCCAAATTAAGTGATATTGAATAAAAAATGCCTTATGGAAACAGTAAAATTCGATGGAATTTCATGAACATCAACTCAAAGGAAATACGTTTGGTCTCATCGGATTTTATCTTGATCGATATACGGCTTATGCAATAAACGCTGATGGAAACGTTATTTGCCGAATAAATAATGAATTGCGATTAAGTTTTAGGTCATTTGATGGTTGCAATCCACCACAAAATGAAGTTTTAGTTAACTTCCGTCCAGTATTTAGTTTGCACTCATGCCGGGTGTCAACAAAGACAGAAGTCAGTGGACGGACGAGGAGACAATAGACTTTTTGAATTAAATTTACGAGCAAAATATAACTTATTTTAGATAGCAAAAATCTAAGAAATGCCATAATTCATCAGGAACTCACGAAGGTAATGGGCTACAAAGGTTACATCAAGCCGTGGGTTGTCCTGCGGAGTAAATGGAAGGCGCTAAAACAGCGAGACTTGTCTCAAAAAACGGTTGTCTCGCGGCGGTGCCGGAGGGACAATAAAAGCCAAGTTGCATCTGCATCATCATAGCGATGTGTTAATAGTGTTGTTGTTTTCTTACTATGGCTTGATATGTCGCTATCAGCTGGCACATAAGTACTATAATAACTTGTGCAATATTGATCATGTGTTGATAGATGGCGTGATCCATTTTGTCTAGAAAAACTTTGTTTGCAAATTGTTTGCTTGAATGTTGTACGTTTCAGTGCAAAAATGAGTGGAAACACCTCAAAATGTCTTAAATCAATTTGATATACTAATCTGATCACAAAACAGCATGTGATGTCATTACGCACAGGTTTTTCTTCACTTTGAAGCCGTTGGATGGAAACTGGTTTACACCAGCTTTATTTGCATGAGTTTTTTTTTTTTTTTTTACCAAACATCAAATAATTCGATTGACAAGTGGATGGAAACTTAGCTACTGTTGGAATAACTTTGGCTGTACTCTATACGGAGCCAATTTAAACTACAAGCAATTGCTTCTTGTTATGACTTTCTTTTCTTCTCTTTCTGGGACCGGATAGGCCACCCAGCTGGGTTGTTTGGTGTTCAATGGCCACCAATTACCTCAACATCCTCACAATTGACCATAAGATACACACAGCATAAATCAATGCATTGCTCCTGCATTTGAGCCGACCAGCACATCGACTTGCACGAGTGGAATTAGCAGAGCGTGAAGAGGCAACACCCCCTGCTCCTGCCTCTCCCTGGTTAAAATGATGGCATCAGCAGCGTGACACTGTATAATGAGCACAGCCATGGTCAACTGCTCAAAGAATACAGTAAATACACACCCACTCCATTGTGTCTGGGCTTGTGCTGAGCAGCTGCGTGGTACCACTGTGGACGGCTGCACAGCAGCTAATTACAAGTCAGCATTGGTATTTATTTAAATATATATTTATGCAATGTAATTAAAATCTCTATCACAGGCCAATTTCTTTTCGTTTATATTGCATATTGTTTGTATCGCCCATCACGGTTCTAATATAATGATAATGTATATAACTAATAATAAATATATATAACACAAACCCATTCAAACAGTGTCAATTTTTTTTTATCGCAGGATTAAAGTTCTTTTTGGCCTAGCAAACTTTGTACTTTTTTTTTTTTACATGCTGTTGCAACAACTAGTAACGTTAGAAAAACTACAACACCACACCGGATCTAGCTAGACCGGAAACAAAACGGGCACATCGCACACACGTGTTCGGGCTTGCGAGCCGGCCAAAGAGTAACGTTAGGTTTGGAGTGGATGGCGAGCGCGAGACGCTGAAATGGATGCCAATAAGATTCTGGATGGAAAGTTAACTTTTTAAAAGTTGCCAAATGGTTCCATTGAAAAGACCAAAGGGATCTGTGTGTTTTGTTGTTGTGAACTGAGCGATCATCGCAGCATGTCCAGTCTGAAATACCACTTGATGGCCAAGCACACAGCTGACGCCAATTCTCCCCCCGTGTCAAAGTATTTTTTCACCCTTTTACTGATGGCGTGTTACACGGCTACAATTTTTGCTCCAAGTTAGAACGTTACATGTGAAATTGAACACTACAGTGGGCTATATGCCAAAGTTGTTTTCAGTAAAAAAACATTTGCACAAAGCAAGCC
>NC_045754.1:8134903-8135780 GCF_008692095.1 Etheostoma spectabile
TCCATGTTGATAAGAGCATTAAAATGAAAATAATGGGACAAAAAGATATCAAGGGACATTTAGAACAGATAAACATGTGCGATTAATTGCCAGTTAACTGACAGCAATGCAATTAATTGCGACTATTTTAATTGTTTGACAGCACTAATATATATATATATATTGATTGGTACCCCAGGATCATTAACCACAGTAAGAGAGCAATAATTAAGTGTAATAACATTATAGAAATATGATAATTGCGTCTCAAATAGTAAGTTAACAGATCAAGAAGTATTATCTATTGTGGTCATACTATTTGCTATATGGTTCCCTCTATATTGTATTTTCTAACTAATACAATATAAAGTTTCGATGAGTATGATTACCAACAACGTGCACAAGAACGATCAATTGATAAAATGCATTAGTAGAGTTTTACCTGTTGTTTTCAGAACACACAATGTTTGTGAAATACATAAACAGCAGGGATATATTGTACCTTTCAGTGTTTGGCGGTGGGGTGGTACTTTTCAAGATCAAATCAAATGGTTTATATACTTAAAACAATAGGATATGGCTTAAAGAATAAAGGTAGTTGAAATAAGATCAACTTCTTTGACAGTGAAGCCGTGAATGAATGTGAGACAACGGCGCAAAACTCGCATTATGAAACCATTCACTAATAATTTTAAGCAAACACAGCCCAGTGAATTACAATGTTATTAAAAGGACTATACTAATAATGTGGTGAGACATGCATTTCAATAAAACTATCTATAGGATAAATGTTCTCTCCTTGCAGGGATTTTTATTTAGCAGTAGGTCCATTCAGACTCATTAAGGGTTGTATCTTTATTTCAAGGATCAACCGATATGGATTTTTTAGTGCCTATGC
>NC_045754.1:8135790-8136887 GCF_008692095.1 Etheostoma spectabile
TGTTAAACAATATTTAACAAATAGTAAAAACAGGTGAGGTGGAACAAGTAAGAACAATTAGATAAACAATATATATTTAAAATGCTGCCACACTGGATTTGTTTATTTGGAATCTGCTCTGCCATTTCTTTAAATAGAATAAACAAAAACACAGAAGCAATGAACTTCCAGCAGTCTGCTAGTGGTGGAGGGGCGGGGCGTGGTCTGCACGGGAGCTGCAGCGTCTCCAGCAACGCAGAGCTGCCTGTAGACGCATGTCTTTAAATAATGCCCGGGGAAAAATATCGGCGGCTGCAGCGTTCGCGTAAAAACGCAAATATCGGCCGGATATATCGGCCGGCCGATAAATTGGATTATCACTACTTTATTTCCTTAAAAAATTCCACAACTTTATGTCGGCCTGTTCTTAAATGAAGAAATAAAAATCCCCAAACTCATAGGAGGAACATTACACAGTTACTTACTTTCCATCTCAGGACTGGACTCAGCAACGTGTGCAGCCATTGTTGCCCTGCACCTCCAGACAGACTTTAGGTCAAGCACAAAATAAAACCTTTTTTTTTTTTTTCTTTATCAAATGTTGACTTTTAGACTTTTGCTCTGCTTTAGTCTGTTCGTGTTCCAGTGTGGGAAACACCTGCTGATTATCAATGAATCACACAATCTTATCACAGAAGAGGAAAGTTTTTTTGTTGTAGTTTTAGTTGCTAGTCACTAAAAAAAAGTAGTTTGCGGTGTAAAAGCTCTGCTTAATGTTTATAAAGCTGTAGCACTGTGGATGATTGTATTTATTACAGATGATTATGACTATGAGCAGAGTAGGAAGCCCCCACCGCCAGCCATTGGCCGACGTACTTTTTCACAGTGGCGGGTGACTTTGCCTTGTATACCAGCCACAGTGGCTGGTGGATTGTAAAACATTTCATGTAACGGACTGGACAGCTTTTGTCGAAGAGTGCTGTTGCTAAGTAACAATAATGCACAGTGGAGCCGCGTTATGTAACTGCTAATGAATCCTCAAGCGAATATTTTTGGATCAAAATTAATGTGGCTTCAAATCCCCGGTGTTAAGAGGCCCGCCGCGGAGTCAGCGGTAG
>NC_045754.1:8136897-8139074 GCF_008692095.1 Etheostoma spectabile
CAAAGTAAAGAAAAAGAGAAGGTACTTTGAGAACAAGTCCCGCATTGATGACGAAGGGAAAACAAGGGAATGGTTAGCCTACCTTCCCTACGACCAGTCTATGCACTGGACTTACTGTGGAACCTACGCGTCGTCACAAAATGCAAACAATTCATATAGGTCATATCAAGACCACTGCCATACAGCTGGGGAAGACGGGACACCAGGAGCAGACTGTACAAACATTTATGGTACACAGATTAATCGTACTGACTTTAGTGATCACTCGATATTCCCTCTAGCGCCACCAGGAGGTTGACATTTCAGATAATTTGAGGATACCAGGATGATTATCTTTGTATCCATCTACAATGAAGAATGTGTTTTTCAGCCACACCTGTGTATCATTTATTAAGTATGCCATTTTAATGCACTCTGTTCAGGAGTGAAAATGTTTGGTAACCATGGTGGCTGTAGATCATCAACTCTGAAGATGGTAAAAGAAACCTTCCCTGTCACGGGTAGAGACGTGAGGACCCAAACGCAGGAAGAGGCAGGCAGGCAGAATGAGGTGTAATCAAGAGGTTTATTTGTGGCAACAACAGAGTCCAAGCAAAACACACCAAAACGATGATCCAGGAAAAACAAAACCGGAGCACTAGGGCTGGAAAAAGTCACGGGGAAAGTAACTCACGGGGAAGGCATATTCAAGAGAAGACATCCAAGGGAGAAACATACAGGAACGCGGGAACACATGGCACATCGACAGGAACACACTGACAGCACAAACTCGCAAGACAAAACGATCTGACAAAAGACAAGGGAGGCACAGGCATTAAATACACGAGGTAACGAGGTAACGAGAGGCAGGTGACAAGAGGGCAGGGAATCAGGTGGAAAACATCAGGTAATCACAAGAGCGGGAAGACACGGGAAGTAAAACTCGAGACAAGACGAGACAAAAAACAGACTTCAAAATAAAACGGGAAACAGAACAAGCAGACACACAGGGAAACACAAGACAGGACCAACAATGCAAGACCGGGGAGAAAACTAACACAAACCCAAGAAAGGCCAAAAGGGAGAAAACACCCAAAACCCAAAACCACAACACTTCCTCATCTCTTTACCTCTAAGCACAATGTATCCATTGTTGGTACTGCCTTAAAACCTTAGAGCTAAAATATGTTTTAATAATAAAAAATAATGTATTGAAGAAATTCAAAATATAATAGCGCAATTTCTTTTATAAATTTGAATTCCGGAAAAGGTGGCTGGTAAAATTTTAAATGGCTGTTAAAAGTGGGGATCTACCAGTTACTGTGGTTGGTGGGCAGAAAAGGTAATTTCCCACCCTGACCATGAGGTAAAAGCAATACGTGTGCCAAAGAAAAAATCTTACAAAGAAGCTTACGTTCACTAGGACCACCAAGTTTATTTGTTTGAAAATTGTAGACCGAGACCACTGAAGTTATATCAAAGTTCATTTTTACGTGTGAGCACAAGGAGACGGTTTCCACACTACAGAATAGTACAGAAAATGCCTAACTGGAAGCTCTCTACAGCCGCTTATTTATACAAAGTCGATGTTTATCTCATTGGGTCTGGGAATCTCCTCCGCCTGCTCTGCCCCCTAGAAAACATCCTGGGCCTTTCACAAGGACGGATGATGGATCCATGGTTATCTTGCTTAGAGTGATCAGTTTAATATATGGTATTCTTATGTAAACAGTTTTAATAATCAGAGAAAAAGTATGTATCATCATTTTTCTAACAAAAACACATAATAGTGCTCAACTAGACTTAATCAATGTAAAGTAAAGATGCCTATAGATAATAAGCTTCTGGTAATCTGTGTAGAATAATCATCACTAGGGTTGGGTATTGATACTGGGTGCTAATACGGCACCAGTGCCTAAATGACCAGTATCTACCACACTTAACCCTTGTGTTGTCTTCCCCTTCAAGACCCTCTCGTGTCCCTCGGGTCAAACTGACCCTTGACTTATTTGGGGTTTTAAAAACAATTCTAAAATAAAATTTTACTTAATAATCTATTAACAAATATTGTCTTTATGTCAATTTCAAACAATTGAGACAACATCTATGTTTAGGGAATGCAATCTAATCACTAGAACACAATTAAAAATGGAAGTGTGATTCGTTTGGTTTTTTTGTCATAAGGTTATAATTCATGT
>NC_045754.1:8139084-8139200 GCF_008692095.1 Etheostoma spectabile
CTATGGAAAAAACATAAGTGGTCATATCCGGAATAATTTTCTGAATTGAGTCAGGAATACACGTTTATCACAGAAAATAAGGTAAGGTCAGTGATGTTCAGGTAGAACAAATGTAT
>NC_045754.1:8139210-8144533 GCF_008692095.1 Etheostoma spectabile
AAAATTGGAAATGGGTCAATTTGACCCAAAAACCATACAAGGGTTAATAGCAAAGTGGATTTTGGGGCCTCATTTCGGTGCCACCATAATGCCTGTGCTTCTCTCTGGTGCGCCGAGACGGACGTCGCAGGCACCAGAAGCAACGGTGTAAAAGTATTTCTCTGTAGAGGATTCAAACACCGGGCCGTTAACGGTCTGCAGTTGTTGGAAAAACATCACAGACGGTGCCTGAAACTGGTAGCCTAAACTTTGTGGTGCATTCAAAGTTATCGTAAAATAATCTTTTCCCTTCTGGTGTTTTTTTGTCGTTTAACAGCAGTTTACTGGTGAAATAAGTTGTTATAAGTTTTTGTCATTACCTTGCTCATAAATCATTTAGTTTTGATCATATGGCCTTAGCAATAAACAGGCCATTCTTACATTTCGCTGACTGTTGTTTTGTGCTGTTCATTTAATTTTTTTTTACTTTTTGTAAAAGTATTGCCTTTGCACCGCTATCTAAAAAAACAAACAAAAAAACACAACAAACAAACAATGCCCAACCCTAGCAGCTGATTGTACGTCCTTGTGATTGTACAGTCTCAGGTTTTCTCTTTGATTTCCATCTTTCAGTAAGATCAGTTTTTTTCTGTCCTGGGACACTGGGGCAACATACATTTTTTAAGTGGCAGGCATCCTCCTCTTTAAGTGTCAGGTTGCTAAAACAACCCTTTCACGCTGAGTCTGTTGTATTATACATTGAAAAGCACCTTGGAAATAGAACGCCTCATGTTTGACTTCACCTAATAAGGTGTTGTGCTATTTTCCAGCTGCTGCTATTGTTAGTCTTTTTCATTATTATTATTTGTGTGGGCGAGAGAGCTTCTGCTGTCACTGTCAGTCGTTAACAGAAGGCACAATGGGTCCTGACAGATGAAAGAAGAAAATTAATTCAATCTGAAGTGTTACCATCTTGGCATGAGCGGCTTGCATTCTTGGAATCTGCTTATGTCATTGGAAATGTGTCCAGAGCTGCAAGATGAACAAATCAACACAAATGAACAGGAAACTTGTTTTTATTCCATCATTTTACAGCACACAAATAGCATCAGCACGTTTCTCAACGCTTTGAGAAATAAAATGTGTGATGTCAAAATGGTTAATCGTTCAGATATTTAACATGTTCCCTGGCGGTAAATTATTTCCTCTGTTGTGGTTTTGGGAGGATAAAGTTTGTAAAAAACGATTTCACATATTCAAACATCCTGGCTCAAGAGTGTTTTTTTATGCTTTACATCCACACATACTTTAAGAATACAATCCCAATAATTCTGTTGCAAAAGTGGAATAACGAGCTAAAATGTTCTGGGCCTCATCCTTCCAGTCTCTCTATTCTGCTTCCCGGTTATGTTCCCAGTCCAGGCGATGCAGTTGATATGGGAGGGAGGCCATAGCTTTGTTCAGTCCCAAAGGGAGCGTGTGAGGTCTACAAAGACTGAAGCTGCCTTCCTCTTGTCACAAGTTTCCTTGTTGCAGTCAATGAGGCGGCCAGTAAAGGCAGTGGAGCTCTCACTTTTTTTTTTTTTAAATAGAAAGTCTGACAGTTTTTGCATTGAGATTTAACACGAATATTAGTCTATTTAAAGATTGAAATGTGTCCGTTACGTTGTCTAGGACAGTCCAGTACGATAAGACGAATAACTACTGTATTTTCCAAAGATAGAAGAGTAAAACCACTATTACTCAAAGCGGTGATTCCATCAAGAAATAAAGCCTTCTACTGATTCCTTCTAAAAATGAATAGAAAAAGTTCCAAGGAATAATTATAAAGGGCTTTGTGTTGGACTATATACGTTCCAAACTAATACCACAACCGTAGAGCAGAGCTGTTTGGATTCGATTAAAGTTCAAATACACTTTAGCTATCATTCTTTTGCATTGAATGTCAGTTCATACTTGCACATACTCATTGAACTCATTGCACCCATCTAATGTTATAAAAATGGCATGGAAGATTCAATAATTAGTGATTTGTTGGTGATCAAGGAACCCATTAAACAAAGAATACTCCTACTACTCACCCCCACACCAAAGTTACTCTCATATTGATTATTTGTTGTCAGTAATCCTATTATATCCCAATTTAATAACTCTCAAAGCCATCCAATAATAATCTCAGACAATGGCCTAGTTAGTTTTATTTTAGTACACAAAACAGCCCAAGCCCCTGAAGAAGGTTGCGATCTTCATCAGTCTTAATACTAAACTAAGCTAATCAGCACCTGGCTCTCACTTCATATCAAGTGTACAAACATTCAGAGTGGTATTGATCTTTTCTTCTAACACGCCGCAAATAGGTGTATTTCCCAAATGTCAAACTATTCCTTTAAGCCTTTTTAAACACATGCATTCCCCTGACAAACAAATGATGGTGGGTGACCGGCAGCCTGAGCAGGCAACAATCAAGTGAAATAATCATCAGGATTTTTGTTTGTTTGCGACTGCAGAATTGGAACCTTACTAATTTAGTGTATGGTGGTCATTAGGTTATTATTTTTTTATTTTTATAAATCCATTAAAATAGAGTGAAGAATAGAGGAAAAAAGATATGATAAAAGCATGGCAGCATCTGTAGTAACTCAAATCTGCATTCAGTCTCAATAATGAAATTTGAAAGAAAGGCCTTGAGAGATTAGGGATTCCCCTTTGCCAACAGATGTTTGTGAAATGAAAGAGTTTCAAAGAGAAGAGGCCAGGGGAGGGGTGGGGAGGCAGGGCAAGAAAACAAGCTAAGTGTAATCTTGAGATGGAGGGAAAATGTTTGGATTCTCTCCACATTTGCGCGGTGGGGCTAAGAGGACAATGGATGAGGCTGATTTCTACATTGTAAATGTACAATCCGCCAGCGGAAGAGTGCTGCATCAGGATCAAGACTTAAACAATGTCGCCTTGCCTTTTATCTCGCCGCCACACTCTCCAACAGACCTGCTGGAATTGACTCGCATTCTGTTACTCCCAAATGCCTGAAACACAAACAGCTGCCTCACATTCAAGTGCAACTTCATTACTGCTTGGAACAGGCTTTGATTCAAGTATACATTGCTATTATATTCCTTGGCTTGTGACACACGCGTCACAATTTATACACAGGGCTGCCATTAATCCCAGTTAAACATTTCTTTGTGTAGTGATACAAAAACCTGTAAAGTTAACTTTGTGATAACCCTGGAAGGCCCACTTTGACCTCCAGCTATGATAAAACATCAAACAACGCAGGAATCTGTGAAAGAAATTGCTTCAAGATGGGGAGATACAATCTTCCATCCCCCCTCTGTAGAAATTCAACTAAAAGAACACTTGTTAAAGTCCTCTACTTTATTGGACCCAAGCTGTCACATCTGATAAATGTCACTGTAACAGAGTGGGCGACCCAGGGACAGCTGGGAGACCGGGAGATTGGTTGGTGCCGAACTTGCGTGACACTGAAATGCACCTTTAACTCAGGTTTCACCAGATGATCATTTCAGGCTGGAAAAAAATCCTCAAAGGCAGCAGACCCCTACCTTAAACAATGTTGTAGCTGTTTAAAATCAGCTCCAAATGACAGACTGTCTTGCAATCTGGGAGCAACATTTGCCTGGAACACCTTGGACATTAATGATGGCCATGAAACCACAAATGAGCAAGGGAAGTCTTCCAGTGTAGAAACAGGAATGAACACATTAGCGCACGCTGACAGATGAGTCTTAATTGTTACCTCTGGCGAATGTGACTTCACACAAGAGAACAAAAGCTCTCCTCCCAGCACCCAGTTTGATGCAATGTGACGATGACCTTGCTGCAATGCACCCTCCGCAAGATCCTCAAGAGTTTATCTTGACAGACTCCCAAAGATTGTCTCTCAGGTGTCTCACTGATAGACCAATTCATTTAACTCTGTCACGATCCGGGGCTTTAGAGGCTGCTGCTTGATGAATCCCTATTGTTCCTCTGCCTGTCTGGCTGTTTGCACTCCTTGAGGCGAAGCAACATTACTGTTTCAATAGCCTTTAGACTATTACCATGTGAAAAAAACAGCGCTATTTTTTTAATGAGCATTGTCCTTTCTGTCCTATGTGCGATACCATGGTAACAATGATAATATGCACTGCTTGATAAATGAAACGTGGGTTGCTTGAAATCTTCCGTGCTTATTAAATAAGTGTTATGTCTACATATACCATCAGTAGATTAAATGTGTCATGTCTCAACACTCCAATAAACTGTATAATAAAATGAGCCATGCGTCCAATTTGTCTTAGGTGTTACAGGGCAGTAGTTCAACATTTTTGAAAATACACATATTTGCTTTCTTGCCAGTTGTTAGATGACAGAATTGATAACACTGATTTCTGTATGCTAAATATTAAGCTAAAGACAGGAAATGGTCAGCTTAGCCTGGCACTGTTAGAAGGTAACAAAATTAGCCTATAAGGACCTCTAAAACTTATAATTAACATGTTACATCATCAGGGCTGCCAACTCTCACGCATTGGCCGTGAGACACACGCATTTGACTGGTTTCACACGCCACACCCCCGATTTCTCACGCTGAAGTATCAACCCGGTCGGTCAAATTTCTGAAAGATGAGTTTATCTGTAGATCTACCTGTTGAGCCACTTATGATCGACTAGTTGTGCTTTCAGAGACTGTGAGGGGGTTCAAGAGCGCTCCCTGTCTGTGGAGGTTTCGAATTGTCGCAAACTGAAAACATTTTTTTCACGAGCCATCCCAAGTGTATTTCCCCGGCTTCAGGTATGTTAGCAACTTCAGTTCATTTTAGTGGACCCTCAATGCTGTGGACAGTGACGCGTTGCAGCCGTGTAGTCCTCCGATAATGAGCAGCGTACAGCCACTTCTAAACTTTGTCAGAGACCCAAATGGGCCTCTGTGTCTGTCAGACGGTCTGAGTGAGATCCACCATATCAGCGGAGCAATGACATGCACAGCAGACTATATTACAACTCTCCAAGTCTCGGACAACAGAGATGGGAGGAGTTATATTTTGAATGTGCACAAAGTTGTAAACATGAGCAGAAATCTAATGAAACACATCTGAATTATACTATATATACTGTACTACATATACGATACTGCAACGTTGGGCCACTATGGTGCTTCTCTAACCTCTGTGCATTTCTAAATGTGACTGAAAATAATTAATTTGATGTTTTATAAAATGAGCAAACAGTCTTTATTTTCCCAAAAAAGGAAATACAGTAAGTGGGGCACAGAGGATAAGGGCCAAACACTACTGAGCCTTGGCACAACGGTCAAAGGATTAGAATTTATGCAAAACAGTGG
>NC_045754.1:8144543-8144954 GCF_008692095.1 Etheostoma spectabile
TTAGAATTTCAGTGGTCTTAGTTGATCCCCCAACATTAATTTAACTTTGGGTCCCTGGTGCCTACACCAGGGACCCCTGGACCTGTTCCCCACAGACCCAAATCTTCTCAGCTGTTGCTGACATATGCTACTGTCTCTTCATGTGGTTAATTATGTTTGGCACATTGTCTGGGTCAGTTCTTATATCATAAGAAGTTAATAATGTATATAATGTAAATGCTGAATGCCCTAATACCTGTTGATACTACAACAATGCAAAGGCTCTAACCCTACAGTTTTGCACAAATCATGCAAGACTTGATTTCTCCATTTTTTTTGCACAAAACTCTCCAAAAAGTGCCATTTAATGGTTTATTTTTCAAAGTTTTTCCTTGGGGGGCATACTCCCAGACCCCCCTAGGGAGAGCCCCA
>NC_045754.1:8144964-8146495 GCF_008692095.1 Etheostoma spectabile
TATAACAAATCCCAATTCAAACCCTGAAGTATAATGATGCTGAAAGAGCCAAAGAAATTGCTTTGTACGCGGCTAAATATGGGTTGGCCCCCCAAATCTCACTCCAAGGTTTCTGGAAAAGTTGGCAGCTCTGCATCATGTTTGTTTAAACTGTACAAAAACCTAAATGTAAAAAGGCCTTCTGACTCTGTCCTGGAGTTTGGGACATCAGTTAAAAAGTAGCATGCACATAACCTGTAATAGTACAACTTTAGCCTGGTTAGCTGTTTCCCTATTTTGTAGACTGTGTGTGCTAAACTAGCATCCAGCAGCAAGTAAGCTAAGTTTAACATAAAGACTGGAAACATGAAACCGCTAGCCTGGCTCTGTCCAAAAGTCACACAATCTGCCTACAAACACCCCTAAAGCTCATGCACTCAGTATATCTTGTTCTTTGTCTTTTTCCTCCAGTTCTCAGTCTTTCCGTGAAGTTAAGCTAGCTGTTTACTAGCTGTAACATGAGAGTGGTATCGATCTTATGATCTAGTCTTTGGCAACAAAAAAAAGTAAGCTAATTTCAAACATTGTTGAACTATTCCTTTATTTATTGTCTTCTTTACTGTCTCAGGGTCATTGAATACAGGAGCTGGACAGAGTGGAAACATTTTGATCTCGTCTTTGAAAGACGATACTTGTAGCAGGAGTTCCTGTATTTCTGGTCTTTTTTTCTTTCTTTCATAACAAAAATATATCTTACTACAACTGTCCTTGAATACCAGCAATATTAACAAAACATAGGATATTCATTTTACCACTGACTCATGTTCTGTGAGATAAATGTGCCATTTGCTCATTTTTCTGCACATGGTGACAACATGATTGGCACCCTTGTAGTTCATAATTAGTTATAAATAGCACTTTAGAAAAAAGTGTTTGAGTGATTTTTCCTCTACACCCACACAATGTATGTTCAAATAAAAGTAAAAGAACTTTATTTTTCCTGTGAGGGAACTTCGTTTGTGGTCAGGCACATTCAAACACAACATAAACACAGCATTAATCATACCAGAGAATAAATAAATGATAAATACTAAAAGAAACTAAAAACCCTGGGGGGAGGAGTGGTTAGGGAGAATAGGTCAGAGTCTGGATTGGGGGGGGGGAGTATGTTTGAATACTTTTAAATCTAACACTCAAGTCCAAATGATGGTGGTGCACACAGCATTGCTATATATAAAGGATACCATAAGCATGACAGAACAAACGTTTAATCTAATCTAGGTATGTCCAGTTTTTTGATATTTCACAATCAAGGTTTTCCCTGCCATTATACATTTTTTGCAAGCCACCTAAGCATATCAACGTAAAAACGATGTGGAGAGCATCTGGACGAACCGGCGCAATCACCTCATCCTAGGACAGCAACCTAAATAATATAGAACATTGTGTGTTTAATAAATAATGTGTAGATTATCCTTGGACCACATTGGGAGGTGTGCGCACACGGCAGAGCAATCTGGTTTTTGTTACGTTTATCACATTTTACTTTTTT
>NC_045754.1:8146505-8147887 GCF_008692095.1 Etheostoma spectabile
TTTACACAGAAATGGACAAAAATAGACATCAGAAGATAAGGAGCTGCAGGAGGAGGAGGGCCTCGTGGACCTGTGTACACTGCAGGCAGATGAAGCAGGTGAAGCGTTCTACGCCTCAGAAGTGCAGGGAGCGTGATATGACCCTCTGTGCCACTGTAGGTAGGAACTGCTTTCACGAATGGCACATTTGTAATTCAGAAATTTAAAAGGGGCTTGTTTTTTTTCTCTTATCACCAATGCCAAGAAGAACAAATAATAAATATCTGTCAGATTATTTTTTTGTATTCATTGTCATATACACTAACCGATGTATTTGACATCACAGCAGCATACCTGTTTTGATAGAGACTGAGATTGAGTTTATCCATGCCTTGTTTACAAAAGGAGACCTGGCGGATCTAAAATAAGAGACCTGTGGACGTTAATTTAGAACACAGAAAATAAGTATAGGAGAGTACAAAGT
The DNA here is from genome assembly GCF_008692095.1 of Etheostoma spectabile. NCBI lineage: Eukaryota > Metazoa > Chordata > Actinopteri > Perciformes > Percidae > Etheostoma > Etheostoma spectabile. The sequence goes on from NC_045754.1 coordinate 8,146,969, forward strand.
CGACTTTCCTTATTTTGTCACCAATCCTGCCTTATAATACATCAACAAATCACCCCAAGGTGTTGCATGTGACTGTGCACGCTCATTCCGAGCAGCTGGACAAACTCATTGCCAGGCGGGGAGTGGTATGAGTGGTGTTGCCTGGTTCGGGAGTGGGCATGTGGGTGTTAGATGAGCCATTGATCCTTCCCAGCAGGCTTTTTCACCAGGCGATTCCTCCACTCGCACAACTCCTCCCCCCCTTCATTGACTTTCTGCCATGACGTTCCGCTGTCACGGCAGGACCTGACATTTAATGATCCTCTGATGGAGTAACGTCACATTTATCACTTGCCCGCAGATGTGACAGGGCAGCATCTGAGGGGCAAGCATAGGCCAAAGCAAAAAACAATTATAAGGCATGAAGAGGACTCTTACTGACAGTGGGAGTAATTCAGGAAAAAGCCTACAAAATGACTGCAAATAGGACACATTTAGCCAGGACAGCATTTTGAGGGGAAAAAGCCAGACCCACACAGTGGAACCTTGACTTGTACTCCATGGTGACATCTCCTTTTTTCTCCAACCAATTTCTCCAAATTTTGAATGTGAATGGGCCTGTAAACAGTAAGATATGTAGCTCAGCGTGAATTCTTTCTGAAAGACTTTTAATTGATGCTCTCCTCAATCAATTCAGCTGTTATCCAAATAAATGTACATGTCATCATGGTGTGTATAACTGTTGAATATTTGCAACTAGTCTCCTGATTGAAAGAAAGACCTAACTCTTAATCAATGCTCTACTTAATTCGAATCAGGCGTTCACCTTCCTGCTAAACCAATCAGAATCATAACACAAATTGCAAGGGCCAATCACAGAGTCACAGCCCTGCTTTAAAAAATCAGTTTCTCCCTTTGCTATTCAGCTGTCGTTGCAGGC
>NC_045754.1:8147897-8161715 GCF_008692095.1 Etheostoma spectabile
ACCCTCCACCTCCCCTTCCACCTCCAGTCATCTAGCTCAGTGGTTCTCAACCGGTGGGGCGCGGACTCTCTCCCGGGGGGGCGCGAGTAGACTACAGGATGGGAGGGGAAAAAAAACTGAAAAAAAAAAAAATAATATATATTTTTTTTTTTCAAAAGCTAAAAATCTAGCGACTTTTAATGGTGTTTTTGGAGACTTTTGTAGTGTTTGTAGACTCGAAAGCACGAATCACTCTGCAGTTAGGCCTACTGTGCTCAACCACGGGAGATGCCGTGAGCCCCTCTCCCGTCCAAAAGCACTCCCATCAGCAGTGCCTCGCGCGCAGCACAGCCTGCAGTCAGAGCAGAGAGAAGACACACACCCCTCCGCGCATGCGCACTTCGATCCTGTATTCTTTAACATGTACGTCAAAAGGCACAACTCTGCCGTGCCTTTGTACGTAAATGTGTTATGCCAGTAATCGTCTCCTTAGATATCAAACATGAACAATTAAAATCGAGATATTACTGTCCCTTTGCGTAGCTGATGTCATTACACCACTACGTTGTAAGCGCAATCCCGCGAAATTCAAAGTCAAAAACAGCACGGTGTCCGCCGACATCAACAGCGTGAGGAATTTCTCTAAACTCGATTTTAATTCAAAAAAAGAACTAATAGCAAGATGGAGGTCTACGCCAGCCTTAAATGGACTACTGCAGCAAAAGGGACAAATACTCGTTGCATCGTTTCAAACTGACTGGTATGGAAGAAGAGATGTGGCTATGTGGCCGTGCTAACAGTGAGCGGCGGGACCTCTACGGGTCCTGGATCTGAACAACCTGCCTGCAGCTTTAACCAAGCAGGAAAAACCGTCAGCTCATATAATACCGGCAACTACAGCTTCGCACATTGTCCAACCTGAAACGGATCAAAACATCCAGTCGGAACCAGACCGGGCCGGCACGTCTTCCAGCCCTCGCCGAGTCAGAGACGATGCAAACTGAAGCGCCGTAAAGACGAGTTTTACAACGATGTGATCGACGCCTTCACGAGAAAGCGTCGGATGGATTTTATGTACAAATCTACCGATTGGTGAGTCAAACTATTTTAAAACAATTTGCAACGTACTTTAAAGAGGATTATCGATCTTTTGCGTGGGTTCGAGATCCGTTTGTGTGCACAGCAAACGAGCTATCAATGGATATGCAGGAACAGCTTATTGAGCTGAAGAGTAACAGTCGACTGAAGGAACTCTTTAGTTCCTGCCCTCTTTCGTCATTCTGGGCATCATTGATGCAGGAATACGCTGAACTCTGTGACGTCGCCTTGAAGATTCTCCTTCCCTTCGCGTCAACATATTTGTGTGAGGCAGGATTCTCAAAAATGACTGCACTCAAAACTAAATACCGGGCACCCAGACAGCTCAGTGGGTAGAGCGGGTGCCCATGTACAGAGTCTTGCTCCTCGACGCAGCGGACCCGGGTTTGAATCCGGCCTGTGGCCCATTTGCTGCATGTCACTTCCCCCCTCTCTCTACTTTCACACATCACTGTCACTCTATCTAATAAAGGGAGAAAAAACGGAAAAAAACTAAATACCGTAATCGTGCACAAATCGAGGATGATTTGCGGCTATGTTTATCAAACATTGAGCCAAGAATTGAGGATCTTTGCAAGGCAAAGCAGGCTCAGGTCTCACATTAATATCACCAACCTGCAAGCTGATGATGCCTACTATTAGATCTAGTGATATATAATATAAAGCATAAATATATCAGAGGTTTGGTGCCAATTCCCAATTATAGCAATAGCCTAGAATAAAATAGGCCTACTGATGATGATGATGATGATGATGATGATATGAATAACAATAATAACAATAAAGCATGTAACCTCATATAATATAGCAATCCTAGTATGTGATAGGCCTAATACTACTCATAATAATACTAATAATCTAATAATAATACTACTAATATAATAATAATATCTGCAAGCTGACATTAGAAGTCTGGTACTACTGCCAATTATAAAATACCTGTAATGATAATAGGCATACCTACCGCTACTGATGAATAATATTAATAATAATAATTGTGGCCTAAAAATAATAGCCTATCTATCTATCTATCTATCTATCTATCTATCTATCATATCTTCTATCTATCTATCTATATCTATCTATCTATCTATCTATCTATCATCTATCTATCATCTACCTATCGTTCGTGGTGTGTGGGGCGTTGGGCACTAGGGCCCCAACTACAATGAACCAGCTTTGGGGGGGCCCAGCTTGCAAAAGGTTGAGAACCCCTGATCTAGCTGACCGGTCCAGAGCCTCCTTCGGTCTGGTCTTTGGGGTCCTTCGTCGCCACCACCGGTGTCTAGATTCCATTGGGGGTTCTGATGCTTCTCTACCCCTATATAGATATACGTAATATTTGTGCGATGGAGTCTAATTGCCAAGAGGCGAGGTTACATTTTTTTTAGCCTTTCCAAAACCAAGACCACAATAGTGTATGGAATGGATTTTTAAAATTGTGAAAACAAGTCTTGTCTTGCATTTTTTTGGCATTAGTATACTAAGACCATCATGCCAATAGCAGTATTTTTTTTTCTACATGGATAATTAATAATGATAATTATTTATTTTTTTTAAAGGGTAAATCTGGAAATTTGTTTTTCAACCTGGAGCTTATTTTCCTATGTTTTTCTGTGCAAGTGACTGCATGGGTGTATATCTCATCTTATAATTGGGGAGGGACAATAAACATAACATTTTTGGAAAACAATTTTTGAAGGGGATACAAATAATACACCCACAATTATTATAGAGGACATGTGTACATAGAGAAAAAGCCTTAATATTATGGAAAAGCTGACTAAATTGACCAAAACATTCTTCTTTAAAACCATTTATTCATTTTACATTTGTTACAATCAAGCCACAAAAATACCTTAAAACAATGACTTATTTTGAATGAGTGTCCCCATATAAAAGAAATACAATGCTTTTGTTGCAAGTAAATGTGTTAGCCTATAGTCACTGCTCTAAAACTAGAAATAAAAAAGTTACATGATGGGACAGGCACTAAACAACTATAAAGCACACTTACAAGACAACATAGGCACTAAACGAAAGTACCAAATGTATTTTTCATGGTATCACTGGGCCCACAAACTCTTGGCATATGTTGTTTATTTTAAGGCTGTCCAGCCTTTTTTTGTGCTCATTGCAGACTAACAGACTGTTAAGTCTGTCTTGGGCCATTGTCGCCCTTGGCCATGTCTTTATTCTCCACAATGCACTGAAGCTCCTCTCAGCTTCACATAAGGACACTGGCACCACCATCAAAATTCTGATGAGGACCTCAACTTGATCAAACAATCCCCTCACCTCCTGGTATTCCCCTTAGGGCCTCTGCTGCCTCTCCACTGCTGCTACAGAGGTATTTCTGGCAAAAGAGGGGCAACTGTACTGAGAAAGAACCTCTATGCAACTCAGGTACTCATTTATTGTATCACTTAACACCCCGGTCAGAAGGACACCCTCTAAGTTTTGCAGAGTCTTTAGACTGTACTAGTTGAAATGATGACACTAAATTGAACTCTGCCATGTAATGATCCACTGCTTTGCCAGCAAAGCGCCTTGGACTCAATAGAGTCAACTGATTCAGTAGAGTTAACCAATGTTGTAGCTTTCTCATACAGTTTAATATAGGTCTTGTCATTTTGGACACAATCGACTGCAGTCTGCATTCCAGAGACAGTCTGGATCTTCTTCTTCTTCTTCTGTAGAAAAATGTTAAGGTACTCAAGCTCTCCAACAACAGCAGAAGCAAATATGAGACCCAACACCGTCCTTAGCTAAAGTGCTCACATAAGCCACTGGCAGTTAAAGCTGTTCTGGATGTACTTTTTGCCATTTCTTTTAGGCTGCCAAGTACCCGCTCATACTGCCCTAGCACAGCTGTTACAGCAGAATTGCGTACCGTCCACCTGCTTGAACATAAGGGTTTCAGTGTGGTGAAGGGTACATTTTCAACTATGTTTTCAAAGAATCTTTTAAATTTTCCCTACTGGCCAAAAAGGACACCTAACTGGTGGACCCAAGAAAGGCAGTCCCGGATTATTGGCGAGGCTGAGCAGCCAGCCTGTGTGATTAGATTGACACAGTGTGCGCCACAATGCACAAAGAGGGCTAATGGCTGCTGCTCCCTCACTATTGCCCATGCACCACTGTACATTTCTGCCATCTTTGAGGCACCGACATAGCTCTGCCCACATAAAGCAGACATGGGCAGATTGAGTCTTAACAGCACATCAGTTACCATCTTGGCAAGTCTCTGGCCTGTTCGCTCTGATACACTGCACAACACAATAAACTGCTCTTGTGGGACAAGGTCATGGTCCACATAGCGCAAACAGACACTTTCCTGCTCAACACCAGAAATATCCTGCGTACCATCCTCTATCTCAGAAAACTGAACAAGGTTTGGAGAACTTATGTCACTGGCATTGCCTTTGATTATTTTATTGGCCACAATGCTCAGGATTTCATTTTGTGATTTAGGGCTTGCGTGTGCAATGGTGCGATCTGTTAACCATTTCAATAAAATGGGATCATCCTGTTCTGCTCTAAGTTGCAGGAGCTGATACAGATTATCACCTTCTTCAGTATGGCCTCTAAAAGATTGTCCCTGCCTTGCAACATGCTGCACTTAGCTTACAATTTTCCTCAAGCAATGTCTTGCCACCTGCTGCTGTTTACCCCATGCATTTGATAACAGGGTACTGACTGGGTTTGACTGATGTGCACTCACAGTCACATAATGTCGATGTGCTTGGGAGGTCTGGTAGGTTCAACATTTTTCAATGCTTTTTTTTCCAGTTTCTAAGTCCTGTGCAGATGAAAGCAGCATCAGATCTATGACCTAAACAGGACTGGTTTAACATACCTTTGCTGCAGTAAAAACACAAGACCCATTTGGCTGATGGGCTGTAATGTAGCCATGGAAAGTCTTGGTACAATTTATCTTGAAATGCTAAGGGTTTGTTTGCAAGTATCTGTTTATCAATACACTGGGGATGTGATTGGCTTTGTGCAGTCACTGAGATCTGAACTAAAAGCAGTGCTCCTGTCCCCTGTGCTGGTGCTAGCAATATCATCTCCTTGCGCTACTCTTTCTGGATCTGTCCCTGGTTTTGACCTTTCCTCTACTCTCAATGACTCAGAACAGTCTGAGTCATGGAAAGGAAAGAAATATGTGTTCCATGCTTGTAGTAGCTACCTCATCCAACCAAATAGCAAGATTTCTATAAAAACTTTTTTTATAACAGTTGTTAAATCAGATGATCATAATGTAAATTTGTGAGCCACTGGTAAAGCTCATCTGCTCACCCTGACAGCGACACACCTCCAAAAATATTAACTAAGCTCAACACACTTACCTGAGACTTTACACCGGACTGTCCCTGGTCTCCCTGTTCCTCAGTTCTTTCGTTCTCTTTTACCTGTGACAGAGTGACGTTAGTATTTCCATAAGCACCCATTCTTATAAAGATGTTATCAAATTATGTTGATGTGAGGACTTATTGTACTTACTTGGCATTTTGGTGTACTGAAAAGGACATTATGTCCATTTTTCTTTTCTCTGTCATTTTATCTGGGCAACAACAACACAAATCTTTAACCTCAGATGTCTAAATATGAGTTAGATTCATAAGTTCACCACGCGGTCGTATTATAATTATAAAATGATCTCGCGTCCTCCACATAAATATTACCTTTTGACTGGGACAGAGGATATTAACTGCAGTGAACCCACTGATCAGCCACTTAACATCATATCGAGCAAAACACAATATTATGCCTAATATCAGTGCACACACATAACGCATTTCTATTCAACAAGCTCTACAAAAAAGTTTGCATTTTTTGCATACATTTCAAACTTTTTTTGTCATGACTAAGTTATTAATTACTCAGCATAATTTCTATTTGAGAAAAGAAAAACTTTATCCGATGTTAATTTGAATTAAACCTACTGACCCTGACAACCCAGAACTGCTTTTTTATGGTTTTAGTTCCTTTGTTGACTTTGATTGAAGTGTATAATACGATGCTGAAATTACTGTTTATTTACATGGAGTCTGGTGGCTTTAGAGAATGCAATTTCACGGATGTTCTTACACTTTAACAGAAAGGTCGACCTCCTTAGAAATCCTTTTCATAATGTTGTCAGACACTTAGAATATACATCTGAGCCTGTAGGTGGCAAAACGAGCACTTTTGTGACGGTAAATACCAGCTGTAGAATTGCCCTATTAATTTACATTGTAGCTTGTTTCGCTGCTGCCAACTGCAGCAATCTTGCTTAATACTAGACCAGTGTCAAAGATTGTTGCTCCCATCAGTCACTTAGACACCAACGCATTGGAAAATAAGGTCCAGGTTGAAAAAAAAGGTAGTTTTTCCTGAGTGCAGCACAGTGAAGTATACAAAGTATGACGTGGGGTGATATTGAGAAGACATGCCGTCTAGCTTGACAACGGCGTTAGTCCCATCTGTGCTGCTGATTGGCTAATCACTATTCTCAACCCGTGGCGCTCTTTTTCAACCAAGAAACCGCTGTTTCATGTCATAATGAATCCGTCAACTCGTTGGACTGGGCTGAAACAAAGGTCTGAACCCAGGCAACATCTGGGCTAGAATGGAAAGCTTGACAGGCGTAGCAACAGTGACTGAAGGAGGCGGGGCTTAGCGGATATTCATTTGCATTTGAAATTTGACCATTTTAAAATAGTTTTCACTTGTGCTTTGACAGTTTAGGACCAAGCAGGTGGAGTGTTTCATCTAACCTCCCGTCTGTGGGAAAAGTAATAAAGAGAATATTTAATAGTCTCATCAATAGACCTGTGGAGCTCTTTTTAGGAAGATATCTGTGTCTCTGTACAAGAAGGCTGAGAAATAGTCATAGGGGATCAGTATCCAACTGAGACAAACTGATTAAAGACCCATAGACCAAGATACTGAACTGTCCAAAATGTAACCCAAGCTCCAGGCGAGCAGTACTCTGAATATCAGAAATACAAGTGTTATATTTTGAAGTGATTCACGTACTATTTGGCATGTGCGCTCTAGCCTCAAGCAAACGATTCGACTTACATCTGAAGGGAAAAATCTGCACCGTAAGTTAAAACTGTGACTCTTAAGGTCGAATAATTATGCGTCCCTCCATGGCACATTGCTGCACAAAAAAACTGTCTAACACATTTCGACCAAAAAAAAAATAAAAAAGTAGAAGAAGAACAAAAACAATGTCGAAGGACACCGAAAGAGATGTGTTAATTTACAAAAGGCTTGAGGAGGAGTTAATTAAGCCAGCTGCAGGAATGGGAGAAAGTGCTGAGTCCTGGAGACACAAAATATTTATTCATCAGCCCATTAATGTTTAATTCCTTTTTTTTCTCCCCTGTTTTTAAAATGGAGGGAGAATTGAGGAAAGCTTTGAACATTTGACCTTAAATGTAAAAGTGTAGGGTGAGTCTGGGAAGCCTCCGGGATTGTTTTAATCATTACGAATTTGCTCTGTTGGAGCGGACATACATATTATTCAAATCAAATCATTGCAGCATTTGATTTTTCCATTTTCCCATAAAATTATGATCATGCTTGGGTGAGAAAACAGATTTGTGACAACTTGAGCATTTGTCGTCTTTCCTTAGGATCAATAATTGCTTGAGACAAATCGGTACATGACAGAACAATAACAGATTACAGTGTGAAGCAACAGGCCTGTCCAAATCTTGCTCCAAATATCCATCATGTCTTATGCAACACTTCACTGTACTATGAAAGGATGAGGCCCGGCTGATGAGGAAACAGTTGTGTGCTTGATTTGTCTGCGGCCTAATTATATGGCAACAAACGAGTTGCCAATCATGAGAATATATTGTCTGGTTTTATCTCAGGAACTCATCAAGTCAACCCAATTAAAAGCTGCAATGAGAAAGACATCGGCAGTGAACAGGGCTTTCATTCAGTTAATTCATGATTGCCAATTAAAATAGAATAGCGTGCAAAGTTGTAAAACTGTCAGGAGGGCCAAGCTAAATTACCCTTTTCCACTTTGAATGATGGATGTGTTCATTGCTCTCCCTTATCTTATTTATTCTCTGGGCAGAGGGAGGGAGGGAGGGAGGGGGGGGGACAAAAGCAGGAACAGTTTAAAGAGTGTGTCGCTAATGAAGAAGGTTTCTCCTAATCTGCCAGTGGAAGACTGTTTTGCTTTTCTCAAAAAAAAAGAAAGAAACGTAATTAAATCACTTACAGTATCCTAGATCCGTGCAGATGGCCCAATTTTCTCTCAGAATCCAAAGAGTGCAAATTACAATGCAAGTCAGTTTTGATATTGATACATTAGGAGGCTATAGGTGTGTATTAATATGTATTTTTATTTTCTACCAACAGTACCAACAGTATCAGCACATATTGACAGCATAAATCATGTTATTTTGCATGAACAGTCTAACAAATCTGTTTGTGTCAACACAGCGCTTTAAATGCCATTTAAATGTGTCCACAACAGTTAAAGTGAGGGCAACTTATCCTGGTTGTGTCTTCTGCACCATTAGCCACTGTTGCCATACTATTGATGGCCTAATTAAAATGTGTCAGGCTGAAATATGTCACTTTTTTTTTAAAGGCGGAAATTGATAGCTCACATTAATTTTCACTTTCTCAAAATGACCTTTAATTTCGCTCGCCAAATGCAGGCTTGTGTCTACACCGGCACACCCTCCCGTTCCCGCTCCTGAAACAATATGTCAAACGGCTTTGACAACACACGGAGGAAGCAGAACATTCTTCTCAAGCTCAAATGAAAGCCGCTCCTGGATTTCAGATATCCATGAGAAAATTACATGCCAACGCCTCCCTGTAGAGTCATGGTGTCAGTATGTCTTTTTTTCCTGTTAATATCTAAGCACTGATCTCAAAACCCCTCCCTTTTTGCAATTTGCTCCTTTCCGGTCAGCCCAGCCCACCCCCCTCTTGGGATTCTCTCTCTGTGAAAGCAAAACAACCCCTAGATCCAGAAGTGTCGCTGTGGAGAGGTTTTTCCTTGGAACAGCCAGGAAAAAAGGAGATAGTTTCCATTTGGAGTTTGTTCTCATCCTCAGGAGACGTGCTCCACAGGTCAAGCTCTTTGCAACAGATTAAAAGAGAGTGTCACTAATGTCACCCGTCCAGGGAATCAATGGCATAGCGTAGGAAATGAAAGCTGTGACGGACGCCGATGACCACATCAGCTCCTGTCACCGTGTGTCCACTCAGAGTATTCTCTTCACCCTGGCAGCTGCCGGGAACTGAGGAGTGGCGAGGGTTGGGGGCTGTCAGCTGAAGCCAGAGGGGCCCCAACACACTCCCGAACACGGAAAAAGCCCTCTGGGGACTTTGTTGAAAAAGGCTTACAGGGCTTAGCCACTCACACCATCAGCTTAATCAACGTGTACCACTCTGGACTGAGCTCTGCTTCTGCTCCAGTGGAGAACTTTTCTCATTTCAAATGTGGGGTCTGTCTCCACATGAGAAATCAAAGTGTTACAAGTTAGAAGAAACAAAGACAAATTAAGTGAAAGAGCGACACGGTGACTGGATAAAAAAAAAAAAATCTGTTATTTTGCTAAACTTTTTTTTTCTGGTCACATTGATAATCAACAGAGCTCATTGTTGCTTAATCTTTTTTTCACAATATACTGATTGCACCCATTTTTCAGACAATGGGATTTAATCACTGTTTTTCTTCCTCTAATTTATTTGCCTCTTCTGTGTGTACATGGAATACCTTTAATTTTTAGATGTGTCCATTTCTTGTCATTTATCAAACTGGGAAACAAAGCTTTCACAGTCCTTTGACTGTTCAAAATGTAGCATATCAGAGGCGAAATAAAGCTTTCTTGCAATTGCTGTCCCCATTCAGTTACTGTTGCTAGGCCTATCAAGCTTGTCACAGTGCACATATGCAATTTTGAATGATAGCAATGGCAGATTTAGCTCTCGGAATTCTTTCATTTGAACAAATGGGACTTTTTTTTAGACTAAAGCCGGTTTCTCATTTCTAGTTTGCCACCATTGATTTGGCTAGCTGAAATGATTAGCTAGCTAGCTAATTGCTATTGTTAGCTCCATGATTTGGTTGAAAACGCTCTCTGGCTGACTTTTGAATGTTTCCAGCAGACATGTTTCAAAGCAAGAAGTCTTTAAAAGGATCTTCAATATGTACTTAATGACTACATAACTATGCAACAAAAGAACTGAGACTCAACAGATGACATGCAAATAAAGAAATAGCATTAATCTAGTGTTGGAGTGCAGTGTGAGTTAGTCTTAACATTATTTAGTAGTATATAGTAGTATAATCAGGAAACCCTGATTATTTAATCCAACAAAACAGTTTGGCTGCTCAGCTTACATACTGAACAAGCAAGACAGATGTGAAAGGTACTCTTCATTGTTTGTATCTTAAAAGAGTATGTTTCACTTTTGACATGACAAGAGAACAGTTTTTTCTGGTGTAGGCAATTTGTTTGGCAAAAGTAACGCTATCTCCAAAACTGAGAAGGACAAAAGTGCTAATACTAGGCACTCACTGCAAAAGGCACTCATTAACATCAAGCATCTTCTAAACAGCAGACATGCTTTGTGTGGGCTTTCTTTAATGTAGCATACCCCTCAAAAAAGTATGAAATGCTCCTTGGCCCTGGAAGTTAGCCAGACATGCTTACCTTTGCAGATTACATTCAAGCTGACAATAATCAATTACTTCCCAAACACTTTAGCTCTTGTGTGTTTGCTTTTGGAAATTCTAAAATAAGACTCTTTAAATACAGATTACCACTGTCACTGAAACTTCAAGAAGTGGAGAAGGCCTGCCACACCTAATAACTGTTGCAAAGCTATAATTGGACAGTAGCTGTTTGGGTGAGGTGTTTAGCAAACAGTCACCACTGGCCACAAGGGAAATCAACAATTTGCAAAGAACACTTTTGGCAGTTTCATCCTTGGTTCTCAAGCAACACAGGCAGTTTTCTAATTATGCTGTTACTCCTGAAAGTGTATTCCATTATGTGGATGCATTAACACGACTTCATTTTAACAAATTGATGTATTCCACACTTAACAGCAAATATTTGTCCTCATTTTCCCTTTTTGAACACAGTCCGCTCCCCCTCTTAAGTCTGTTTTTACTTTGTGCCTTACAAAAATGCCTTACTTTAAATTCACTTTCTGTTCTAGAGGGAGAAAAAAAGAATATTGGTAATGTATTTTGTTCTGCTCGCCCTCCACCCACTGACTCAGCAAGTGTTCTTGGCTCATACAATCCCATTCACACAAAGACAGAGAGAACATTTAATGGGTGGAGTAGAAACTCCAGGAGTTAATGAGAAACATTTGAAATATGCCCGATAAGAAGAAGACCTGCGTTTTCCACCGGCATTCATTACCCAGTGTATTCAGTCTGCCCGGCTCCTCATGCGTGCCTGTGTATTCCCATTTGACACTTGTTGGTTGATTGAGTCCATTAGATTATCACTGTTCATTTCCTTTTCTTGAAATTGGGGAGTTACTTCTGTCACCGGCAGGACGGTTCAGGCACCGTGGGAGCACCACATTCGTCTTGACGGCGCTGCTTTTGATTTTTGAGGCTCAGGACGCATTGCCTGACGCAAATGCCACCTGGACTGTTTGCTGTGCTGTTTGTCTTCACCTGTGTCTTGCGAGAAGAATAAAAAAGGCGCTGTATGTTTTCTTGTTACATGGTGGCCAGGAAACGCCAGGGCTCGTTGAAGCAAACAGAATACAGATGCTTGTGGTGTGGGAAGAAAGAAGAGGAGCAAACAGATGAAGGGATGAGGGGGGGGGGATAACGAGCTCTTTGCCAGCCAGGCAACCATGAGTGCTATTGCTCTGCTGGAGTGAATGCAACAGGCCCGGGTTTTTCAGCCTGACTACCGGAGCATGTGAACACACATCTCCTCCGCCATGGGAGAGGAGACTGTCATGACAAAGCCAATGCCTTTGCTTCTTTTTTCCTGACTTTCACTATCCCTTCCTGCTCCTCGTCTATGTCTCTGTCTCATCCTGTCCTCATTTCTGTCTTGTTTGTGCTTGCTCTCTGTTTGGCTCTTCCTTTCGTTCTCACTGTATATAACACGAGGTGACATTATTTTCCCTCTTTTCAAAATGTAAAGAAAAGAATCTGGGTGATATGCAGTCAAGGCTTGCTGTCAAAAGCTTGGAACATTTGCCACCTTTTCAGGGAAATCCTAATTGAAAACCCTGGCTCTGGAGGTGCAACAAATAAACTAGAAATGTGTAAACTAGAAATGAATACAGATGCGATCTGATATGCAACCACAAGGGGATCCCACACAAGAATCACTTAAGAGGCAACTTTTTGGTTGTGAGTCCTCACAAAGTCTATCTTTTTGTGCAGCCTGCAGATGTGAAATGTGGAATTCATAAGTTGTAGCTCCTTCACAGATCGTGGCAGCTATAGTAACCTTCGTTTTACCACAGTTAATATGGATAAAAGGAATCCAGTTTTTTTTAATAGTATTAAAACATACATAAGAAGTTCTCAAACTACTCCTGCCGCAAAATCCACTTCTGCCCTTCATCTTGTATGCTTAATACTAATAGTTAGACCTAAATACTGTACGGCTAAATTCACTTTGATCACAATGCACATGGGCAATCCTCTTAAGACTCTATTAGAACCTGCCTTTTGCTCTTCCATTGATCAGCTCAGCTCTCCATTTTGCCTTACGGATAAATTCATGCCAATGAGGAAATGGTTTCAAAGTTACTGCAAAAGGTAAGTGTTTGATACTTCATTGATTGATTGATTTTGGGTGAAATATTGGTTTAAACAGCCTGGTCTCACTGAAATCTGTGAAATGGATGGGCGGGGGGGGGGAATTGAAGTTTATCAAATTTGAATATACAGGATGTAGAACCAAAACATTGAGTCAAAACACAGTAGGCTAAAAAGCTCTGTGGATCTGACACCATGCAAACCCCCTTTACCTTACATGTAGTCATTTATAATTTAGAAAACTTACTTTAAATTAGTGGGGCTTTAAACATGTCTGATTATTTTTATTCAACGAAAAAAAATAAAACGAAATCAAATGCATTTTGGAGTTTTAACCCGAGGTTTCAGAAGTTGTACAGGCAGTGTACTGTGTATTGCAGTATATTATAATTGTCGTGTAGGCAAGGAGGATCTCCTCTGATGGTCTTATTTCCCTTTTGCAGAGATTTTGTAGGTGCAGATTTGAGTGTGTATTGAGAGCACAGCCCGAGCTGCCACGGCTCTGTGACACACAGACCACTGAATTCTAGCAAGTTGGTGTGTCATTAGGATTCGGATCAGGATGCTGTCTCAGTCGACACAAACTGAGGTGAATGAACATGTCTGTCTGCAGTGAGACGTTTCTCTTTCAGAACCTGCTGTGACGCGTCTGGAGGGAAATTGCTGAGACTGACCTCTGTACTTGTCTGTTATTTATCTCAAGTATTTACCTCGATTTTTTTTCTTAACTTTTAAGGGTTGAGCTGTCTCGATCTTCTTGAGAAAGAATGAATGTCACTTTACATCTAGATGCGCCTTGCAGAAGGGATGCTGCCTGGTGGGATATGAAAGATGCCACGAGTTCATGATAAACTTTCAGAAACATTGATTATTCGCACAGATGCAGAAGATTGTCCTTGAAGAATGACTGTCTCGGCAGCGTTGGCAGCCCGTGTCACCAACCACCAAGTCATAATTTT
>NC_045754.1:8161725-8166061 GCF_008692095.1 Etheostoma spectabile
AAAATTGCATCTGCAAGCATGACAACATTTCAACACACTGTATATCAATGAGGATTAAGACTATATATGGATGTGCAAGCAGAGGTACTGTGCACTGCAGAATCTCCTCGTGAGGAAATATGACAAAAATATAAAATACCTAAAAGGGAGTAGGGATGATAAAAACCTGTTACATTAAATTATTCGAAATTCTAGGCTGCAATTCAGCAAGATTGCGATTCCTCCCCCGTAATCTATTTAACCCCCAGGGGAACAGAAGAGGTATGGGCTAAATTAGTGTAATCTGAATGAGGGTTTCTTGACTATGGTGGTTTCAGCCAGTGAGGGACTTTTATCTGCCTCCAGCTTCAGTGGCCTGACAGACAATGAGGATATGACCACCTGAATCGATACAGCCAATCCCCCATGATTAGGTCATCCATTAGTTCACTTGATCTTTCGACCCTCTTACATAGCATTAGATGAAAATATAATCGCTCAATACTTGCTGGATGATTAGTCCAAATCCCTGCTTCTCAAAGAGGAGAAGCAGGATGTTTTGATGCAGCGTATGCAAATAAGTCCGGCTTTTGTATTTCAGTCATGGTGCCGGAGTCAGGGGGATGTCAACTCCCTAGCCTTGTCCCTCGAACATCAAGGCCAATCTGTTCCTTCTGATCCCTGGCTCTCTGCAGCCTTATGACCACCATGTAGTGAAATGCATGTTTACATACTGTGTGCAATGAAAAACCCACACTGGGTAAGCCTCTGAGAGATACAGAGCGGCTGAAAGTGTCTGAGCTCAACAGAACGAAAAATCAATCAACAAAAAGAATTGGAATAAAATAAAGAAACAATTAAGGGGGCATTTTAACTGTCTCGGTGCAATTATGGAGAAGAGAAGGAGTCAGAGATGAATTGCAACAACCACTAAATGGAATGCAGTTTGATGAATCACAACACCACTGTCAAGATCACGGTGTGAAAAAAGGTCACTTGTTGTGAATCATTGCTCCGCCAGCACAAAAGAAAGCAAAGGCCGACGCAGTGTAGTAAATTCTATTTTCACAAGCATAGAAACTTTAATCAAAACGAATTAAACTGCAAATATACAGTAAGGACATTTTTTAAACTGATGTGGTTTTCTTATCTGCTTCTGCAGAATAAGAAGAACCAGATCATGGGTGGTTGTTTCAACCTCATTCTGCTGCTCTTGCTTGCTGGGGCTGATTGCATGTTAAGTGTTTTGTCTCTGCAGTGCTGCTCAGAAAACACATGTTATGACAGCTCTTTAGCTGTGAACACAGCGACATGTTTTCTGTAAATATCCACTGGGGAAATCAATACCTAGTTTACAGCTGAAAGTGTCCAGTCAATGTACCAATCATCTGTTTCCAATGACAGGGAAAGGCAGTTATTGGAATTATAATGTCAGTTGTCTTTTAGCAGGTCAGAGATTGACCAGCAGCTACCATTACTTATCTTGTTGTTTAGAGTATTTATTCATATGTATCATTTAGAGCAGTAATATTGGCAGGCGGGACATGGAAAGACATAACTCAATTAAGTAAAAAAAAGTGAAATATTTGATTAAACGATATATACCCGCATATTGGCCAGCTGTAGCTCTGAACGCTACATGTTGATTGAGAGTTGAAACTAGTTAGCAAGCGAGCAGAGATGTCTAAACAGCTAAAAGTAAAACCGGTAAAATAGTAAGCTAAGTGTAATGGATAAACGGTTAGCTAAAGGATAAATGGTCAAGATACTGTAGCTAAAAGTAATAGAAAACATTTTGAAATATAGCTTAATGTATAGCCTATTGTATAAGGTTAAAACCGATGAACCTAGCTAAAAGTAACGGATGAACATGTACAGTATAAATATTATGTCAAGTATTAAATAAATGGATAGGCCTGATTGCCTTTTATTACTGCTTTTTAAGATAAAAAAAATGTATGAATACGTCATGTATGTTGAATGTCTTTTGCACTAATGCCCTGGTGGCACTGTATTTTGTTCTTTTCTTTACGTGCCTGTAAGGAGAAATAATGAATTTAACTTAGCAGCTGAGATTCAGAGACAGATAAGTTAATAATAGATTTAATATGTATAACTTCAGTTTATCTGACTGTATTAAAAGCCATAATGTATATACTAGATGCAGCTACAGAGATGCATTATGGGCTGGCTATCTTTCAAATATTTTTGATACCAATACTGTGATTTGTATACCGGTTCCTAAACTATACATTTTTCAATACCAGCTTTATAAAATCCATTTTAACAAAAATAAATTACAAAATTACACATTATGGCAACAATCATTAAATTTCTTTTCAGCTCCTCCTACCCGTCTCTGGGTGTAACGTAGAGTTTTTCCTGCGTGTCTCCATAAAGTGTAATGTTAGACAGCCAAGCACCAGCATGATTAGCTCTTGGTACAAGCATGCTGCATGCTCATTGGCTCACTGACTCTAATGAGATTTACTCCTTAGGCATTGAAATTTGGTATTGAATAACAAGGTATTTTTTGATACTCGATACTAAGTGTTGAAGTCAATACCCAGCCTTAATTATTTAGTGGCAAATATGCAGAAACCTAACTTGATTGTCCTTGGAGGTCATATTTTATTTTTGCTCGAATAGCCGCTTCAGTAAACCTTAACTGTTTTTCTTGTTAGTCTGTGAACAAAAAGACCCATGGAGCGGTGTGTCACAGGGGAGCAGATAACAGTCAGCCAGGTGAGCCGAGGTCAGAGCATCCTGCTGAGGGGAGGAGGTTGGGGGGTGGAGATGTAATGGAGGCATGGCAGTTAAATGCCGGGGATGGCCGCAGGATCCAGAGGGAGCGGGACACGGGCCACATCACCTCAGGCATCTTCTGACCGCCGGTGATTGATGGGGAAGAGCTGACGAGCCGGGCTCCCAATGTCACTCTCCAATTAAATAACTCACTGCTGTACTGCAGCCTCCCCCACCCCCCTCGCCCCCTCCTGTAATACACCTCCCTCTTCTCCTCCCTTTCACCTCTCCTTCTATTATCACACACCCACTCTCCCTCTGTACTCGGTCTCCCTTTAAGTTGAGTTCTTACTTAGTCTAGCTTTCCTCACTTTTATGTTTTTGGCCTTATGCTCCTTTACTGTCCCCTTTACCTCCAACAACATTATTCTTCCTCTCATTCCACTGCATTGTGCTGTAGCTTATTTTTACCTGTCCATTGTCCCATGTGTCTGATTTCATCTTTGCTAACTGCCCTTCCTGGCATGACAGGCAGAGGCTGCTCTTTCTATTAGTTTGGGTCAATGCTCCTTTTCCTAAATGACTGAAAAGAGCTGCACAATTGCAATTCATCCTGTCTCAAAAATGCAAATAGCATGATGAAAAACGCAGAAGATACTTCTTGGGTGACCAAGGATCAGGACTATGTTTAAGATGAAATGTAATGTTGACTTACGTGAGAACAGGTGTAAATATTGTGAAATAATGTATGTAAAAATTAGAGTTCAAAATGTTTACACTGCCAAGGCTGCAAGAGAATAGTTTTATATTCTGTGCAAATGCAAGGGTTATGAACTGTTATGTTTACTGTCACTAATTAGGAATGTATACTGTTCGGTTTCAAAGGTCTGTGTAGAGGTGCAGTAGAGAACCCAGCCTCTTGCTGAATTCCTCTGTCACTGCAGGAGTTCAGTTTGCAGCTAATTGGGTGAAAAATAAAACTCTGAATAGAAAGCAGAGCCCAGATATCCAGATGTGGAAGTACACTTCAAAAAGTGGTCTTTAAAAAGTCAATTTCTACAGTAAGAATAATGCAAGTAAAAGAAAGGAAAGATGTCCAATGAATTTATTTGCACAAAAAAGTAATGTAGCCTAATTCTTTCTTTCTTTTTGTCTTTTTTTTGTTCTTTTTGTGTTGTGTGTTATGTGACTTGCTGGATTTAATAAGTTCTCAGTGTAAAGGGGGAGGTGTTTAATCCCTCTCATTGGTGGAAGGTGTCAATCATTTTGGATTGATTTTCTCTTTACCAGCATGGAAATCATTTAACAGTTCGCATGCCATCTGCTGCCAAAAACCTGGCAGGTTTGGAAATTCGGCTCCTCGTTCCCCATGCCAAAACGCTGCGTGTGTTTCTGGCTCCCTTCTCGCCAAATTATTTTGGTCAAACTATTTCGACAGGCTCTGTCCACTTCACTCGGCGAGGAGTTGGCTCAGATGAGAGCGTTTTCTGTCTCGGCCGGAGCTCCGACTCTCCTCGCTGCTGCGCGTCCCCTGTTGCCTATAAGAGAGCGATAGATACATACAACCCTGCAGCTGGGGTTCCCTGCACAGAGGCAGCACTGCGCAGGATAC
>NC_045754.1:8166071-8173641 GCF_008692095.1 Etheostoma spectabile
GGGGGGGAAGAGAGAGAGAGAGAGGGGGAGATCAGACTTGCCACATCCCTGCCAAGGGTGAGCATTTACGCGCGATCCAGTAGCCGGTCTCCGGCAGCCCTGCTCTGCCTTCAGGACTAATTTCCTCATGAAAACTTTTAAACTCTTTTTATTCACATAAGCTCTTTTTGTCTATTTGCTGCGTGGAGAGAGAGAGAGACAGCGGAAAAAAACAACTTTTAGCACCATACACCATCTGTGCGTCGGTGAAGTTATTCCATCTTCTTTTGGTGAGTGATTCCAATAGATTTTTAAAGCGCAGTAAGGACAGTTTTAATCATCCTACAATGCATCGCAGTTCATTCATGGTCTACTTGTGTATTCTGTGCGCTTTTGTCCCGTGGCTTATTTTGTGGCTAATTAGTATTCCATGGACACAGGTTTCCTGCGGCGGCCGCTCACATTAGGTTTTACTGTCGGTGTTTCCGTGCTGCTTGTATCCCCATATGCTTGGATGTGTGCTTATTTGCCACCGTCCCCTGACTATCCTCTCACCGCTTCTCCAAACCCCGAAGTTGTTAAGATGTTTAGTCGATCCGTGTTGATGATGCGAGCTGTTTTTGAATCGGACAAACGTCTTCTTTTTATCGATTCGGGAACAGGTGCGCCCCTGCGAACTTTTTCTGCATGGTGCAGGTGTTGACAGCTAATGCGCAGTGATTGATACTTAACAGAAGGGTCAAATCAGTCCGGTCACACCGGTGCGCAAGGCCGAGCACAGGGCTACCTGCTGATTTACACTGCAAAGAGTCCATGTCAAAGAGTCGCTGAGTGCACAACTAGGCTGCAAGATCTCTTATTATTAATGAGAGGTGATAAAAAACTGCAAGCAGAGTAAAAACCTGTACTGCTGTTCATTCAAATTAAGGATTTTCTAAATTAAAAGATCTGTCCTATTTCAGATTAATATACCTCCACGTTTCCAGGAAATTAATGAAACTAATAACTGCAGTGGGAATAAGAAGAAGAAATTGGCAAGATGCTTCACTTGTTAAAGGACAAAAAATAGATCCATATACAATAAAATGATGGGACATTTATTGCAGTGCAGTTTTATTTTGAAGCAAAATGCATCAACTTATATGAGACTACTGAGTGTGCAAAACACCAAATGTGTTTTTGTTGCCTGTAAGTCCTGTATAGTCCCACAGTGAGTGGAATATACAATGAGATAGGATCATCAGCAGCATTGATAATCTCTGTAAGGACAGGAAGGCATATGTTTGCGTCATGAAGTCAGGGTCTCAGTTAAAAAAAAAAAAAATACTCATTCATTAAACAGACATGGTTTTTGCTCTTTTTATCATGGGGATATGAATTTGAATGCACGACTGACACAAGGTAGTGTCACACCTCTGTCGTTTGCATTGATCAATCATCCCCTTGCTGTTTGGTAGACAGACCAGCAGTGCTTCATCGTAAAACCCAATAGCATCTTTTCATGAGCAATTTAACAAGAAAAGGCAAATACAGCATTTATGTACAACTCTTAAAAGCCCTCTATTGAACTCTTTACAGATGTTGCATTGGGTCTTTTCCTTGCTGCAACAAACACATGACTTTCAGTTAGCCTCAAATCTACTAGCAAAGGATGCGAGAGGAGTTCAAATGTATCAGAAATGTGGGGAGACCACCCTTCAACTGGGTTCAAGCTCCTGCGTCAGCAACACTCTGTCTGTACTGTAGGTGTCCTTGAAGACCCAGCAGCTGTAGGGTTGCTGTTTCTCTGTGTCTGACCCTGTGCCCCGACTTTTCCCTGGAACAAGACACAGAAAGTGTGAAGGTGCAAGAGAAATCAATGAAGTGCCACATTTTTGAAAACTGCCTCATATGCTGTCATTTTGTGAAGTTACAAACAGAGCTTCAAATGTCACTTAAAAACAAAGTCCTGATCTAGAAGTTGGGTCACCATAAATACACCATATACAGCCTTTTATGAAGTGTCTGAAAGCATTATTAACTTAAGTTCTCGGCAGTGTGTGTTGTGTATTCTGACCCATGAGTGAAGACACTCAATGATTGAGGAGAATATGGATCAGAGGGAGCGTGTGATTGGTTACTGAGCGCTGTAGCACTGATAATCCTGTTGTGAGACTGGCAAATGGGATTAGAACACTGTGTGTAAGAGAAATGGAGCTGGGGGATGACTGGGAGGCTTTACATTCATGGCTTTATCTCACATTTTCACTTAATTTGGCATCATTGCTTTGACGCTTCTGCCCAACAATAAGTCTGATTCTCCACAGGGAAACATGGACTTTGACCATTTTTTGACTTGTTGTTGGACTAAAGTCTGCCAGAAGATTATGTTTTGTGCAGATTTTTAAGTAATTATTAATCTTTTTTTTTTATCAGCTTGATAAAAAATTTTTTTTCAAAGCACCAGTACGTAGAGCATTTGACACCACAACATTACCAGTGCAGGAACCCAGCTACGCATCAGAAGACTAGACTAAAACCTCCCAGTCCTCCTCCTTTTATATTTAGTTTTTCAGCTTCACAGTCAGTCATTATACTTGGAGACTCAGGCCTGGTTTTGACTCCTGTACAGTATGGAAAAAAAGCAACTTCCGCAGGGTGATATAATCCATCACAGTCGACACGAAGCCTCCGTGTGTTTTCTTTTTGCCCCGAAGTTTCTCTTGCTTTTCTGCTTCGTTGTCACTTCATTGCGCCAGAGTCGAGTGTTTTCATAACAACGCTGAGTTAATGTACACTATATGCTCTGCCTACTGGCAATCACCTGACACCAACACGAAGAAGAAGAAATGAGAAAATATGTAGTCATGAGGAAAATACTCATGAAACACTCGTCGCATTCTTCTCTCTGTATTTGTTTGCGAGTAGAGCGGCTAATTTCAATCTAGATCTGACGTCATACGCTTTACATCCTTAACATGATTAACAATCTAAATGCAATGACACAGTTGATTTCTCTGCAGCATGAATTGCTAAATAATTCGTACAGTAAATCAATAAAAAAGTCATTTAATAACAAGCCAATGTCAGCTGCACCCATGACAAGATTAGTGTTCGCTCCAGTCTGCATCTGACTCCCATCTCTTCCAGTGTTCAGGGTTTGAGAAGCATTAACCTGGCCTCCTGGCTCAAACTGACCCTGCGCTGATTTTCTCCTCCACAACAGCACCGCTGCAACCTGCCTTCACAACCCCGTGCTGCCCTGCAGCCAGATCTGCTCCACTTTCCACCTCTACCATTACATTGTCATGCAGAGGCAGTGACTTTAAAATGTGTGTGTCTGCATGTGCACGTTCATATGTTGCAGCCTTTGCGTGCTTTATGTATTGTTGTTCATATTAAAGCAGATCAGGGGCGAGTGCTTTCACAGAATTATGGCTTCTGGAAGAAGTTGCTTCCGTTAAGAATTAGAACATTTAAAAGTGAAGCACTTTAGAAATAAATGTTCAGGATGCTTCTCACAAACATCTAGGTGTCTTCAAAGGTGACAGTTCCGCATTGATTATTAGCACCGGATAATGACTTTGCTATAGCACAATATAACAAATCACTTCCACAGGATGTGCGTTGTGTTGTTTTTATTTTTATTTCTTATTTTTTTGCTAAGGGTGGGGATGAGTAGAGAGAAAATAAAATGAGAACTGAAGAATCTGTGTGGGAAGAAAGAGGTCACTTTATGCCAAAGCAATTACCTGCGTTGTCCAGGGCTCTGCCAATACTCTTCATAGAGGAGAACGAAAGAGCGGTCAGCGAGGAAATAAATATATGTGCGGTCGAGCTCTCAGTTTTCTAAACGTCTGCTTTCAGAAGACCTCCTGAAGTTAAAATGCCATTTCTGAGTCTATATCATCCCAAGATGTTTCATCAATTTGCCAGGGAGCTTTTGTGTGCATTTTAATGCGCCTCCTTCAAAATATTTCTGGAGGTAAGTCATTGTTACTTGTCAAATTAGACAGATAATAACAGCGCTATTAAAGTTTATGTAATTGCTCAACTATTCAGGATTGCCAGGATATGTTGTGACATGAAGAATATCCATCAGCAGCAGATGCTTTACTCTGCTTTGACAAGTCTTCATGTCCTGGCATCTTAGGGGGTGCTGTCACGGTATGACGACGGCAGTGAGACAGATCCCCTCGCATGTGCTCGGGCCGGCGAACAGACTGCTATGGAGTAGAGGTCAGGAGCGCTCGGGCCATCATGCTGCTGACAGCTCAGATTTATTTTTAATCTCGGGGATGAGAGCTCGCCACACAGATCATGTGGCTTGTTAGTGCGGATTGGCGAGCCCCTCTACCATTATGCCCCGCTCCTTATACAAAGAAAATGTGACAAAATAATAACCTTGGTGAGGTAAAGCCCAGATAATTGGGAGCTAGCTGAATGGCATTTTATTGTGTTTTCAAAAACAGCCACTTTCATTGGCTGTGAAATGTATTTGCTTTTGTGCAGGTCATTTCCCCTTTATTAACATTTTGACCTCACTCAATCGTTCTATACCCTGTTTGCAGGTGAAGGACTTGTGTTGATTTTATGTACAATATTCACTGTCTATTCATTTTTGACCAATTTCTTCATGATTGGTGAAAAACATCATTAGCATTGCATCAGCAAGCACATTAGTTGCTGTCTGAAGTGACTGCGGTCACAGAAGCAATTTTGCTGACGGTACTTTCTCTCTTCTCTCCTCTATGTTTTTGTCTCTCCCTCTCTCTCTCTTTTTCCCCACACCCTCTCTCTCTCTTTGTTCTGATAGGTGCCAATTATACAGCCTGCGTGTTGAAGCCTGCCCGGTCGCCACTGACCCTGTTACCCAGCTTTAATGTCAACTCTTTGGCTCCTAAGTGGAAGGAATTACCCCACTTTTAGTCGCCAATCAGGAAAAGAAGAAGAGCAACACAGCAAAATGCAGAGCTTGACTCTTTTTTAACCCATGTGCTCTTTTCAGTGTCAGACTGCTCTTGCTCTCTGGTGAAACAGGGTCAGGACTGTGTGGATAAAACCCTGAGGGTTTTGACATTTTAGCCTCACTGTCTTTTTTTTGTTATATACTTTTGCTCCTCCTCTGGCCTCGGTGCTTTTTGGAAGGGGCCCAGATGATGGGGGGGCGTTGCTCAGGCATATGCAGAGCCCTGGCTCTCTTGGCACTCCTGTTTTCCTTGCAAGAGAGGGGCTGCTGGGGGCTGAATCCCAGCTCTGGGGATCTGGAAAAGTCCCCACACTCTGATCCAGACCCCTGGGAGGCCCTGCTCAGGCACAAACGCAGCTGGGTATGGAACCAGTTCTTTGTATTGGAGGAGTACACAGGAAATGAACCACTCTATGTTGGCAAGGTAAGCGATCTGTGACTGTTAATGGGTCAGCATTAGCACAGCTTAACAGTGTTGTTACATGCACATAAAATAACAATTTCAGTCTCCCAACCTGATGGTAAACTGAATCACACATACCCTATTTTTGCAGATCTGGTACCAGGTTTAGCACACTGTGTACTGTATATCAATTACCTCTTACCATAATGACCTGCAAAATCTGGGACACAGCAGTGTTTTACGAAGTCGTACATATTCCCAACGCCCTATATTAAATGTTAAACAAATGAAAAGACAAAACACAGACAGTGTAGGAAGGTTTTCTGCATTTAATTTCAGCCAGGCTGAAATTAAAACTTAAAACTTAAGGCTGGTGTATGACGTGACAAGGTAATTTGCATCGCAATCAATCCCCAGAAAAGGTACATATATGTATAATATACTGTATATATTACTCAAATGTGTCTTTGACAGTAGGTGTTCTGCCAAAGTACAAGCATATAGAGCAAGGTAATGCATGTTTTGACTGATGAAAAAGAATGAAACCTTCACAAGCTTCATCCCAAATAGCATATTTAACGTAAGGACACACCGACAAAGTGACTAATCATGCATTTATGACATATGGCAACAATGTTATTCTACTATGGATCCCATTTCCTCCGGTACAAATGAATGGTGAACAAAGTGTTCAGATATGATTTGAAAAATACTCAGTTTAAAAATGGCTATATTACATATTTGGATTATAAGAACTGGTGCATGATGATGAGTAAGCAGCACTTTACTCTTACATGAACTGTTTTGAAGTGCTTTATATACTGCTGGGTTGTTTAATTTATAACAAGTAATTGTATTGTATGAACCTGCCATTCTTTTATTGTAAATCAGCAATGTAACTTACTGTAAGTAAAGTACAGAACTTAAAAAAACATACTCAGTTACATTCCACCATTGGAAGTAACTTGTAAATAGGTATGTAAGGTAAATGCAACCAAGTGAAAATTCACAGAATATCAAGGAATTTCCTACTGAACGTAGTGAACTAGATGTACAGCACAGTATAAAATATAAAGGGTGACTTAAAATGTAGACACAAGTACCTCAAAATGCACTTAAAGTGATGGTTTGGAGTAATTTCACCCTAAGGTCCTTTGCACCACGACCTGGAGCCAAATAACCCCCCACCCCCCCCCCCGAAAGCTTTTTTCACCTGAGTCTAACGAGCTGTTAATGCTAACTCAATGTAATTTAAAAAGTACACTATTTTCTTCTGAAGTGGAGTAAAAGTATACATTAGAATAAAATGGAAACACTACAGTGTACAGGCATAAGTGCCTCAAAACATACCCTTCTATCTATTTTCCAGTTGTAATTAACATCCATTATATAATGTTGAAGTTGCCTGTTGTAAATGTGCTGGTTTACACAGTGTTTGGTGTACACAAAGCTTTCAGCACCACTGTGAAAATGGACAGCTCCTGCCTAGAAAATGGCTCCAGTGTGTGTGCCGCCGTGAAGGCCAGATGGGTCCTGGATTGGTCTCTAGATCCCTGTTATCTTGGAGAATTTTCTGGTATTATTATTAAATTAGTTTTCATCTTTCCGCTCATCTGCAGGATAATCATTCTCATCTGCATGTATTTGCCGGGTCTGCTCCCACAAGCCCATTTCCTTGCTGTCTCTGAACTGGATTAGCGTCTCCATCTGGAATTAGGATACATTTGAATGTCCTATTGTTCTCCTCTCTATTCTTTGCCAGAGAGATGCTGCAGGAAAGCATCTAAATCAGAATGAGCGCATTTGTGAAACTGCAGGAGTTCAGCCGTAGGTCATTTCTTGTCCAAGTGTCCACAGTATCTTAAAATCCTCTCATGTCTGATTTGTGCACCCCCAGATATCTAGTGTAACTGACTAGCACATTCTGCTTGTGAACATCTGTTGTGTGATTCAGATGTGCCCTTGTCCCGTGTTTCCTATTTGAAAGTTACAGAAGAGAGGCCAGTGCAGTAGGCAGGAATTTTGATTGCTTCTTTTCCTCTACCAATGCTTGTGTCTGATTGCTTTTCTTGTTAGTAAATCCCCAACGACATGAACAGGCTGATTATTCATTCGTTGATGTGTAGAGATCTTCTTATCCGTGTGGAATATATGCATTTGCACCCTTATTTTAACAGTTAGTAGGGCTGCACAAGATATTGTTTTGCCCCAATATACATATCTGGAAAGACTGCGACATA
>NC_045754.1:8173651-8175403 GCF_008692095.1 Etheostoma spectabile
AACTCAGAGATTTATTGTGTTAGTTGAAAGAAAATATCAGCAGAAAACTGCACTTTTAAATGTAATTGTCATTCTTATTTCAGTAATTTTTGTATCTTATTGTACTTTTGTATTCAATGTTAAATTTCTTAAATAAAAGAACTTGCTTTCCTTTCATTTGTTTTAAAGTCATGAACAAGTTTGTTGTATTTGAGCAGAATAGGACATGAAAGCAGCAGAAATTCAGAACTGAGTACACTTTGATATCTGTTTATGTATTGCAAGTAATCAGTATCGTTATTGCAATATTCAACAATTTTATTGCGTATTTTCCATGATATTGTGCAGCCCTAACAGGTATTATTTTTTATTTTTTCCATACATGTACTGATTGATTTTTTTTTGCTATAAGTGTATTAGTAGTGGTAGCCCTAGCAGTCTAGGGCATAGACAGCGTGTAAAAAACCCGACTGGCTACATCTTTACATCTGACCTCTTGCCCGAGCTCAATCTAACCCTTTCAGAAATATGAAAAATCAGATTCATTTACTCTCCCCAGGCAGAGCCGGCTGCCTGGGAGCTTGAGAAGCTGTCACATTATTTGTTCCCTGAGATCATAGTTGTCACATAGTGTGCGTTTGTTTGGTATCACAAGGGCATGCCACTGCTGCAAAAAGTCTGGGCGGGACACCCTGACCTCGTGACTCAGTGTGAGCGATATGGAAGGGCCTGCCACGTCAAGAGAATGACCTTACTAGAAATGAGTTTGTTATGTAGCTTCTGCAACAACAAAAAGCACATGCAGCTGAAGCTTCATGCTCAGCTCTAAAATTTCCAGCAGATTATTGGCAGAAACAGAGTGACATTAACAGCAATTGCTTTTGTCATATGTATGCGGGCATCTAACATGACAAACAATAGGACTCTGTGTACAAACAATGGCACAGTTGCTGTACAATTTGGTCAGTTGTATGGCTGAAATCAAAGGGAAATATGATCTAGTTGCTAGGAAATGGGAAGTCATCATTTCGGCCTGGCTGCTCCCTTTGCATCTGCAGTCTGCCTGGCTTTAATGTATTCTGTCAGATTCTGAATTTCACAACCAAATGTCCTATTATGCCTTGGCACTCTGCCTCTGGTAAGTGTACTGGCCCGGAATCAGCTGCAGTCACGTCAAGCCAGTGGAAACATACATTAAAGAACAAACTGCACGGCCTAACGCCGCAAATTGGTGACACAAATTTAAACAAGCGAGAAAGAAAACGCCGGAGCACCTCATCCACTCAACAAACACTTATTTGTAAACATGATGTGATTAACATTTTTTGCTGGGTGTTCATGTAACTAAATATTTGCAAGTGTTACCAATCTGTAGCTTCTGCTGACTAAGCAATGTTAGCAGGCGTGCACTTTTGCAGCACGTTGTTTTTGTCTTTGTTTTGGAAACACACTTTTGTTTTACACTTTGGAATGTCTCCTTTTGTGTTCAATAACTTTTGATACGGACATTTTTTTCCCTTAATCGATTTATGTTGTGCACACAGCCTTTATGCTGTATGTCAAGATGTCTCCATGTTTTGCTATTCTGGCCAACCATCAGAGTAATGGATGGACTTACTGTATTTCAAGCTATTATTCAGGCTCACACTCACAAAAAGGACTTCCAACACAAATAAAAGAACTTCAATTAGGAGCGAGAAAATGGAAAACATCTCTTGACAGACAAATCTCTTATAGCTTCAAGTGAGACTAAAGAATGGAACTCACTTTTCT
>NC_045754.1:8175477-8176223 GCF_008692095.1 Etheostoma spectabile
ATTTATTGCAAAACCATTACGCATTTTTATGAGCATGCATGATGAGTAATGTCTGACCTGGTAGCAAGAGGCTGGTGTTGTACATGACAGTAATTCAGTTTAATAATCAAACAATTTGCATCATGGGCATCAGGGATAATCCCACAGATAATTACAATGGAAGCAACATAGCATGTTACTACGCAAGCTACTTCATTAGCATTCTATTAGACGCTCGCTGTCACATGGGTTAGAATCATAGAGCACAGGGTGCTGCTGCAAAGGTCAGTCTCAATAGCATCTACTCACACTCGCTGGTGCCGCAAACACATCGTCGTGGCTGGAGAGTGGTGAGAGCAGAGAAGAGAGTGATTCAAGCTGACGGTGGGGGGGATATCATACACACAGTATACGGGGACAAGAGCTCACAGAGGGGGGAGCTCATGAGACGTCCTGGGGGCCTCTGGAATGGTGGGAAAGCCTTTATCAGAGCCAGGGAATCAAAGGGGATGAAAACAGTAGTGTTAACCACACCAGAGGGTAGTTATCAACCAGGTTGTGGAAAGGACAGGAGAGGAACATTGTTTACACTCTCTCTCACATACAGGGGCC
The DNA here is from genome assembly GCF_008692095.1 of Etheostoma spectabile. Lineage (NCBI taxonomy): Eukaryota > Metazoa > Chordata > Actinopteri > Perciformes > Percidae > Etheostoma > Etheostoma spectabile. The sequence continues at coordinate 8,176,069 of NC_045754.1, forward strand.
AAGACTGGAGTCAACATCAGCAGCAATTTTTAGATGTTCAGTAAAGAGGTCAGGGCAAAGTCAAGGCGGTGTTGTGTAAACTAAGGCTGAGTCAAGACCAAAACGTGCAATAACCTGTACATTTCATCTACACACACACACACACACACACACAC